>NW_028135272.1:0-149000 GCF_964662115.1 Mustela nivalis | reverse complement strand
CATGGACGAATCTTCCTCTCTGTGGATTTGGCCCGATCCCAATTGTATTTCGTCAATCTGTGGGATGGGAGGACTCCTTTCAGGTTTGTTACCTCAGGTGTCCCACCAAAAGAGGAATTCCAAAGCAGAGCCCTGGGGAAGAGTGAAGGGACACGCCGAACTATGGTTAAAAATTGGGGCCTAGGGGCATGGCAAGCCCAATATGCTGTCTCTTCATATAGGCCCTGAGAGGCCTTACCTGAGGACTGGGCTCAGGCTGAGGGTCACAATGTGTGTTTGTGACCAATGTGGCCCGCAAGCATGGGCTGGGCCTCATGGGCCACGCTTGTTTCAACTACACTGATCGTTGGACAACATGCCAACCACAAGGTTTCTTGCCATGGGGAAAGAGTTCTGATTTCTGCATCATTTTCAACCCTGGGCAGTGGTTGGAGATAAGGTCTAGGTTCTGGAGCCTGAAAACCGCAGTTGGGAAGAGATGACGACCTAAGGCCACGGCGGGTCCGATGTGCTCAGTGTGCGGCCAGCTGTCTGGGTGGGACCAGGAGGTCCAGGCTCAGGCTGGGTCAGAAGGGGAAATAGTGCCCAGGTCAGCCTATATATTTGGGGTACAGCCGAATGGCCTGCAGGTTGATCCTCATTTGGGGTTTCGGGGTAGCCCTGAGGGCAATATTTTACTTCTGTAGGGCAGGCAGAGTGCGGCATTGTAGTTCTGGATTGCCAAACTGGAGGGCTTGTGGGCCAGTAGTCTGAGGACGGAGTCTGAGAACCCAAGCTAGGCCTAGGTTTCTGGTGAGGATATGGCAGGCACAGTCAACAGACCTCAATCGAGATCTCGTGCATCTGAAGTCAGGGCAAGGATCAGACGATCGCTCAGGTTGGACTTTCTGCCCTGATGGCCCTTTCTTGAAGGGGGTTGGATCACGAGGACATGGGGGTTTTCCCACGATGGGAGTTGTGAGAAGCTCCAAACTGCAAAGATTCTTCTGCAGGAAATTGAGACCTGTTGGTTGGCTCCAGGCCAATGATTCCGAGCAGGGTTCTAAGGATGGATGGCTGGGTAGCCCACCTCGCATTCCAATGGTCTCCAAGCAACAAGACAGGTTAGATCTGCTGGATGTGGGGGGCAACCGAGGAGGCTGAGTTGAAATGGACTCTCCTGTGGATGTGTCCTAATATGTTTTTGTGTCTATGGAGACCTTGGAATGAAGCGGTGGCCCTGGGCCCTGAAGGGTTCTCCTAAACAGAGGCTTTGACACAGCTCCAACGTGCATGTTTCCCATGTGTAGATGAGATTTGTTCTGATGGGTGAGTCAAGAAACAGCCATATGCTGGTATTGAAATCCAGGCCTCTGAGGAGAGATGCCTGGAAACCAAAGCAATGGATCCGATTAGTGCCTAGGGGCCTGTTCGTTCCTTTTTACCTCTGGGGACATCAGACTACGGGTCTGCGTGCAGGTAGGTGCTCAGATGGGCTCAGATTGCCCCTGTTTGTCCTGGGAAGCCACAACTCTTGGGATGGCCTCAGGGACTTTGGAGGTTAACCTACTAGTAGGGTTGTGGCCATTGGAATGGGCACATACAATTCCCTTGGAGAGGGCAAGTACAGTCCTCAGGTTTGGCTCCAGGGACCTGAGCCTGTAGGGTGTGTAGGCCAGAGCTGTTTGGACAGTTGTCTGAAAACACAAACTCGGCTTATGTTTTGGGTCATAGGTATGGCAGGACTGATCTACAGACCATGAGGAGAACACTTCGGGTTATGAAAAAAGGGCGAGTGTGAGGCTCTTGCTCAAGTTTTTGTCTCTGGATATCGTGTCACTCATGGTCGTGAAATTGCCGTGTGACTTCATGGGAAATGGACGAGTCTTACTCTCTGGGGGTTTGGTCCCGTCCAAAGAGTTTGGGGCCATTCTGGGAATGGAAGAAGTCCGTTTTTTTGTTGTTGTTGTCGTTTTGTTTCATTTTGTTTTTCAACCTCCGATGTCCCACCAAATGAGGGATTCCAGAGGAGAGCCCTGGGGTGGGGCGACTGGACAACCAGAAATCTGGTTAAAAATTGGGGACTAGGGACATGTCAAGCCCATTATGACATCTAATGGTCAAGCCACTGAGAGGACTTACTAGAGGACAGGACTCACGCTGAGGTCACAATGCGTGTTCATGTTCTCGTCGCACTCAAGAATGGGCGGGGCCTCAGGTGAATGCTGGTTTCTCCTAACTGAACGTTAGACAACATGCCAACCACAAGGTTTCTTGCCATGGGTCAGGAAGAGTACTGATTTCTGCATCACAGTCACCCGTGGGCAGTGATTGGAGATAAGGTCTAGGTTCTGAAGCCTGAAAACTGAGGTAGGGAAGAGATGATGACCTAAGGCCATGGCGGGTCTGATGTGCTGAGCGTGCGGTCAGCTGTCTGGGTGTTGGTCAGCAGGTCCGGGCTCAGGTTGTGTCAGACACTGCATTAGTGCCCAGGTTAGACTATATAATTTGGGTACATTCGAGTGCCGTGTAGGTTTATCTTCATTTAGGCTGCCTGGGCTGCTCATTAGGCAATATATTTTTTCTAGAGGGCAGGCAGAGTGCTTCATTGTCGGTCCAGAATTGCCAAACTTGAGGGCTTCGGGGCCAGGAGAGTGAGGACGGAAGTCTGAGAACACAAGCTAGACTTCGGATTCAGGGTGAGGGCACGGCAGGTACCCCCTGCAGATCTGAACCAATATCTCATGCATCTGAAGTCAGGGCGAGGATCCGACGTTGGCTTAGGTTGGAGTTTCTGTGCATGACGGCCCCTTCATGAAGGGAGCGGAATCTCGAGGCCATGGAGGTTTTCCACATTGGGAGATGTGGGATGCACCCTTCAAGGATTCCTTCTGCAGGACAATTGAGACCTGCTGGACAGCTCCAGGACATCCCATATGGAATGACTACAGAGCACAGTTCGAGGATGGATGCCTGGGAAGTCTGCCTCGCCTTCCAATTGTCTCCTAGCAACAAGACAGTTTAGATCTAATGGATCTGCGGGAGCAACCCGGGTGGCTGAGTTGAAATGCACTTTCCAGAGGATGGGTCCTAACGTGTGTTTGTGTCCATGCGGGCCTTGGAATGGGGAGGTGGCACCGGGACCCTGAAGTATTCTCCTAAGCTTTGGCAAAGCTCCCATGCACAAGTTTCCTTGTGGAGATGAGATTTGTTCTGATGGGTGCCTCAGGAAATCCCCTCTGCTGGTATTGGAATCCAGGCTTTTGAGGAGACATGCCTGTAAACCAAAGCAATGGATCCGATAATGGCCTCGGGTCCTGTCTGGTTCAATCTTCTTGGTATGAGTGGAGGTAGATGAGTGGAGGTAGATGCTCAGCCTGTATCAACTGCCATTTTTTGTCCCGGGCGACCTACACTATTGGGATGGCCTCAGGGACTTTGGAGGGTTCTCCTAATTTGTACGATTTTTGACAATGGAATGGGCAGAATTCCCATGGATTGGTTGGGGCAGTCCTAATGTGTGGCTCCAGGGGCCCCAGCCTGGAGGGAGTGTGGCCCAGGACTTTGAGGACAGAAGACTGAAAACACAAACTCAGCTTAAGTTTGGGGACGTAGGTATGGCACGCCCGATCTACAAACCATGAGAAGAACTCTTCAGGATATGAAGAATGAGCGAGTCTGAGGCGCTTGCTCAGGCTTTTGTCTCTGGATTTTGTTTCAGCGATGGCCGTGGAATGTTGGGGAGGTCTCATGGGCCATGGACGAATCTTCCTCTCTGTGGATTTGGCCCGATCCCAATTGTTTTTCGTGAATCTGTGGGATGGGAGGACTCCTTTCAGGTTTGTTATTTCAGGTGTCCCACCAAAAGAGGAATTCCAAAGCAGAGCCCTGGGGAAGAGTGAAGGGACAACCCGAACTATGGTTAAAAATTGGGGCCTAGGGGCATGGCAAGCCCAATATGCTGTCTCTTCATATAGGCCCCGAGAGGCCTTACCTGAGGACTGGGCTCAGGCTGAGGGTCACAATGTGTGTTTGTGACCAATGTGGCCCGCAAGCATGGGCTGGGCCTCATGGGCCACGCTTGTTTCAACTACACTGATCGTTGGACAACATGCCAACCACAAGGTTTCTTGCCATGGGGAAAGAGTTCTGATTTCTGCATCATTTTCAACCCTGGGCAGTGGTTGGAGATAAGGTCTAGGTTCTGGAGCCTGAAAACCGCAGTTGGGAAGAGATGACGACCTAAGGCCATGGCGGGTCCGATGTGCTCAGTGTGCGGCCAGCTGTCTGGGTGGGACCAGGAGGTCCAGGCTCAGGCTGGGTCAGAAGGGGAAATAGTGCCCAGGTCAGCCTATATATTTGGGGTACAGCCGAATGGCCTGCAGGTTGATCCTCATTTGGGGATTCGGGGTAGCCCTGAGGGCAATATTTTACTTCTGTAGGGCAGGCAGAGTGCGGCATTGTAGTTCTGGATTGCCAAACTGGAGGGCTTGTGGGCCAGTAGTCTGAGGACGGAGTCTGAGAACCCAAGCTAGGCCTAGGTTTCTGGGTGAGGATATGGCAGGCACAGTCAACAGACCTCAATCGAGATCTCGTGCATCTGAAGTCAGGGCAAGGATCAGACGATCGCTCAGGTTGGACTTTCTGCCCTGATGGCCCTTTCTTGAAGGGGGTTGGATCACGAGGACATGGGGGTTTTCCCACGATGGGAGTTGTGAGAAGCTCCAAACTGCAAAGATTCTTCTGCAGGACAATTGAGACCTGTTGGTTGGCTCCAGGCCAACGATTCCGAGCAGGGTTCTAAGGATGGATGGCTGGGTAGCCCACCTCGCATTCCAATGGTCTCCAAGCAACAAGACAGGTTAGATCTGCTGGATGTGGGGGGCAACCTAGGAGGCTGAGTTGAAATGGACTCTCCTGTGGATGTGTCCTAATATGATTTTGTGTCTATGGAGACCTTGGAATGAAGCGGTGGCACTGGGGCCCTGAAGGGTTCTCCTAAACAGAGGCTTTGACACAGCTCCAACGTGCATGATTCCCATGTGTAGATGAGATTTGTTCTGATGGGTGAGTCAAGAAACAGCCATATGCTGGTATTGAAATCCAGGCCTCTGAGGAGAGATGCCTGGAAACCAAAGCAATGGATCCGATTAGTGCCTAGGGGCCTGTTCGTTCCTTTTTACCTCTGGGGACATCAGTCTACGGGTCTGCGTGCAGGTAGGTGCTCAGATGGGCTCAGATTGCCCCTGTTTGTCCTGGGAAGCCACAACTCTTGGGATGGCCTCAGGGACTTTGGAGGTTAACCTACTAGTAGGGTTGTGGCCATTGGAATGGGCACATACAATTCCCTTGGAGAGGGCAAGTACAGTCCTCAGGTTTGGCTCCAGGGCCCTGAGCCTGTAGGGTGTGTAGGCCAGAGCTGTTTGGACAGTTGTCTGAAAACACAAACTCGGCTTATGTTTTGGGTCATAGGTATGGCAGGACTGATCTACAGACCATGAGGAGAACACTTCGGGATATGATAAAAGGGCGAGTGTGAGGCTCTTGCTCAAGTTTTTGTCTCTGGATATCGTGTCACTCATGGTCGTGAAATTGCCGGGTGACTTCATGGGAAATGGACGACTCTTACTCTCTGGGGGTTTGGTCCCGTCCAAAGAGTTTGGGGCCATTCTGGGAATGGAAGAAGTCCGTTTTTTTGTTGTTGTTGTCGATTTGTTTCATTTTGTTTTTCAACCTCCGATGTCCCACCAAATGAGGGATTCCAGAGGAGAGCCCTGGGGTGGGGCGACTGGACAACCAGAAATCTGGTTAAAAATTGGGGACTAGGGACATGTCAAGCCCATTATGACATCTAATGGTCCAGCCACTGAGAGGACTTACTAGAGGACAGGACTCACGCTGAGGTCACAATGCGTGTTTATGCTCTCGTCGCACTCAAGAATGGGCGGGGCCTCAGGGTGAATGCTGTTTTCTCCTACACTGAACGTTGGACAACATGCCAACCACAAGGTTTCTTGCCATGGGTCAGGAAGAGTTCTGATTTCTGCATCACAGTCACCCGTGGGCAGTGATTGGAGATAAGGTCTAGGTTCTGAAGCCTGAAAACTGAGGTAGGGAAGAGATGATGACCAAGGCCATGGCGGGTCTGATGTGCTCAGCGTGCTGTCAGCTGTCTAGGTGTTGGTCAGCAGGTCCGGGCTCAGGTTGTGTCAGACACTGCATTAGTGCCCAGGTTAGACTATATAATTTGGGTACATTCGAGTGCCGTGTAGGTTTATCTTCATTTAAGCTGCCTGGGCTGCTCATTAGGCAATATATTTTTTCTAGAGGGCAGGCAGAGTGCTTCATTGTCGGTCCGGAATTGCCAACTTCAGGGCTTCGGGGTCAGGAGAGTGAGGACGGAAGTCTGAGAACACAAGCTAGACTTCGGATTCAGGGTGAGGGCACGGCAGGTACCCCCTGCAGATCTGAACCAATATCTCATGCATCTGAAGTCAGGGCGAGGATCCGACGTTGGCTCAGGTTGGGGTTTCTGTGCATGACGGCCCCTTCATAAAGGGAGCGGAATCTCGAGGCCATGGAGGTTTTCCACGTTGGGAGATGTGGGATGCCCCCTTCAAGGATTCCTCTGCGGGACAATTGAGACCTGTTGGACAGCTCCAGGACATCCCATATGGAATGTCTCCAGAGCACCGTTCGAGGATGGATGCCTGGGAAGTCCGCCTCGCCTTCCAATTGCTCCTAGCAACAAGACAGTTTAGATCTAATGGATCTGCGGGAGCAACCGGGGTGGCTGAGTTGAAATGCACTTTCCAGAGGATGGGTCCTAACGTGTGTTTGTGTCCATGAGGGCCTTGGAATGGGGAGGTGGCACCGGGACCCTGAAGTATTCTCCTAAGCTTTGGCATAGCACCCATGCACAAGTTTCCTTGTGGAGACGAGATTTGTTCTGATGGGTGCCTCAGGAAATCCCCTCTGCTGGTATTGGAATCCAGGCTTTTGAGGAGACATGCCTGTAAACCAAAGCAATGGATCCGATAATGGCCTCGGGTCCTGTCTGGTTCAATCTTCTTGGTATGAGTGGAGGTAGATGAGTGGAGGTAGATGCTCAGCCGGTATCAACCGCCCTTTTTTGTCCCGGGCGACCTACACTATTGGGATGGCCTCAGGGTCTTTGGAGGGTTCTCCTAATTTGTACGATTTTTGACAATGGAATGGGCAGAATTCCCATGGATTGGGTGGGGGCAGTCCTTATGTGTGGCTCCAGGGGCCCCAGCCTGGAGGGAGTGTGGCCCAGGACTTTGAGGACAGAAGACTGAAAACACAAACTCAGCTTAAGTTTGGGGACGTAGGTATGGCACGCCCGATCTACAAACCATGAGAAGAACTCTTCAGGATATGAAGAATGAGCGAGTCTGAGGCGCTTGCTCAGGCTTTTGTCTCTGGATTTTGTTTCAGCGATGGCCGTGGAATGTTGGGGAGGTCTCATGGGCCATGGACGAATCTTCCTCTCTGTGGATTTGGCCCGATCCCAATTGTATTTCGTCAATCTGTGGGATGGGAGGACTCCTTTCAGGTTTGTTACCTCAGGTGTCCCACCAAAAGAGGAATTCCAAAGCAGAGCCCTGGGGAAGAGTGAAGGGACACGCCGAACTATGGTTAAAAATTGGGGCCTAGGGGCATGGCAAGCCCAATATGCTGTCTCTTCATATAGGCCCTGAGAGGCCTTACCTGAGGACTGGGCTCAGGCTGAGGGTCACAATGTGTGTTTGTGACCAATGTGGCCCGCAAGCATGGGCTGGGCCTCATGGGCCACGCTTGTTTCAACTACACTGATCGTTGGACAACATGCCAACCACAAGGTTTCTTGCCATGGGGAAAGAGTTCTGATTTCTGCATCATTTTCAACCCTGGGCAGTGGTTGGAGATAAGGTCTAGGTTCTGGAGCCTGAAAACCGCAGTTGGGAAGAGATGACGACCTAAGGCCACGGCGGGTCCGATGTGCTCAGTGTGCGGCCAGCTGTCTGGGTGGGACCAGGAGGTCCAGGCTCAGGCTGGGTCAGAAGGGGAAATAGTGCCCAGGTCAGCCTATATATTTGGGGTACAGCCGAATGGCCTGCAGGTTGATCCTCATTTGGGGTTTCGGGGTAGCCCTGAGGGCAATATTTTACTTCTGTAGGGCAGGCAGAGTGCGGCATTGTAGTTCTGGATTGCCAAACTGGAGGGCTTGTGGGCCAGTAGTCTGAGGACGGAGTCTGAGAACCCAAGCTAAGCCTAGGTTTCTGGTGAGGATATGGCAGGCACAGTCAACAGACCTCAATCGAGATCTCGTGCATCTGAAGTCAGGGCAAGGATCAGACGATCGCTCAGGTTGGACTTTCTGCCCTGATGGCCCTTTCTTGAAGGGGGTTGGATCACGAGGACATGGGGGTTTTCCCACGATGGGAGTTGTGAGAAGCTCCAAACTGCAAAGATTCTTCTGCAGGAAATTGAGACCTGTTGGTTGGCTCCAGGCCAATGATTCCGAGCAGGGTTCTAAGGATGGATGGCTGGGTAGCCCACCTCGCATTCCAATGGTCTCCAAGCAACAAGACAGGTTAGATCTGCTGGATGTGGGGGGCAACCGAGGAGGCTGAGTTGAAATGGACTCTCCTGTGGATGTGTCCTAATATGTTTTTGTGTCTATGGAGACCTTGGAATGAAGCGGTGGCCCTGGGCCCTGAAGGGTTCTCCTAAACAGAGGCTTTGACACAGCTCCAACGTGCATGTTTCCCATGTGTAGATGAGATTTGTTCTGATGGGTGAGTCAAGAAACAGCCATATGCTGGTATTGAAATCCAGGCCTCTGAGGAGAGATGCCTGGAAACCAAAGCAATGGATCCGATTAGTGCCTAGGGGCCTGTTCGTTCCTTTTTACCTCTGGGGACATCAGACTACGGGTCTGCGTGCAGGTAGGTGCTCAGATGGGCTCAGATTGCCCCTGTTTGTCCTGGGAAGCCACAACTCTTGGGATGGCCTCAGGGACTTTGGAGGTTAACCTACTAGTAGGGTTGTGGCCATTGGAATGGGCACATACAATTCCCTTGGAGAGGGCAAGTACAGTCCTCAGGTTTGGCTCCAGGGACCTGAGCCTGTAGGGTGTGTAGGCCAGAGCTGTTTGGACAGTTGTCTGAAAACACAAACTCGGCTTATGTTTTGGGTCATAGGTATGGCAGGACTGATCTACAGACCATGAGGAGAACACTTCGGGTTATGAAAAAAGGGCGAGTGTGAGGCTCTTGCTCAAGTTTTTGTCTCTGGATATCGTGTCACTCATGGTCGTGAAATTGCCGTGTGACTTCATGGGAAATGGACGAGTCTTACTCTCTGGGGGTTTGGTCCCGTCCAAAGAGTTTGGGGCCATTCTGGGAATGGAAGAAGTCCGTTTTTTTGTTGTTGTTGTCGTTTTGTTTCATTTTGTTTTTCAACCTCCGATGTCCCACCAAATGAGGGATTCCAGAGGAGAGCCCTGGGGTGGGGCGACTGGACAACCAGAAATCTGGTTAAAAATTGGGGACTAGGGACATGTCAAGCCCATTATGACATCTAATGGTCAAGCCACTGAGAGGACTTACTAGAGGACAGGACTCACGCTGAGGTCACAATGCGTGTTCATGTTCTCGTCGCACTCAAGAATGGGCGGGGCCTCAGGTGAATGCTGGTTTCTCCTAACTGAACGTTAGACAACATGCCAACCACAAGGTTTCTTGCCATGGGTCAGGAAGAGTACTGATTTCTGCATCACAGTCACCCGTGGGCAGTGATTGGAGATAAGGTCTAGGTTCTGAAGCCTGAAAACTGAGGTAGGGAAGAGATGATGACCTAAGGCCATGGCGGGTCTGATGTGCTGAGCGTGCGGTCAGCTGTCTGGGTGTTGGTCAGCAGGTCCGGGCTCAGGTTGTGTCAGACACTGCATTAGTGCCCAGGTTAGACTATATAATTTGGGTACATTCGAGTGCCGTGTAGGTTTATCTTCATTTAGGCTGCCTGGGCTGCTCATTAGGCAATATATTTTTTCTAGAGGGCAGGCAGAGTGCTTCATTGTCGGTCCAGAATTGCCAAACTTGAGGGCTTCGGGGCCAGGAGAGTGAGGACGGAAGTCTGAGAACACAAGCTAGACTTCGGATTCAGGGTGAGGGCACGGCAGGTACCCCCTGCAGATCTGAACCAATATCTCATGCATCTGAAGTCAGGGCGAGGATCCGACGTTGGCTTAGGTTGGAGTTTCTGTGCATGACGGCCCCTTCATGAAGGGAGCGGAATCTCGAGGCCATGGAGGTTTTCCACATTGGGAGATGTGGGATGCACCCTTCAAGGATTCCTTCTGCAGGACAATTGAGACCTGCTGGACAGCTCCAGGACATCCCATATGGAATGACTACAGAGCACAGTTCGAGGATGGATGCCTGGGAAGTCTGCCTCGCCTTCCAATTGTCTCCTAGCAACAAGACAGTTTAGATCTAATGGATCTGCGGGAGCAACCGGGGTGGCTGAGTTGAAATGCACTTTCCAGAGGATGGGTCCTAACGTGTGTTTGTGTCCATGCGGGCCTTGGAATGGGGAGGTGGCACCGGGACCCTGAAGTATTCTCCTAAGCTTTGGCAAAGCTCCCATGCACAAGTTTCCTTGTGGAGATGAGATTTGTTCTGATGGGTGCCTCAGGAAATCCCCTCTGCTGGTATTGGAATCCAGGCTTTTGAGGAGACATGCCTGTAAACCAAAGCAATGGATCCGATAATGGCCTCGGGTCCTGTCTGGTTCAATCTTCTTGGTATGAGTGGAGGTAGATGAGTGGAGGTAGATGCTCAGCCTGTATCAACTGCCATTTTTTGTCCCGGGCGACCTACACTATTGGGATGGCCTCAGGGACTTTGGAGGGTTCTCCTAATTTGTACGATTTTTGACAATGGAATGGGCAGAATTCCCATGGATTGGTTGGGGCAGTCCTAATGTGTGGCTCCAGGGGCCCCAGCCTGGAGGGAGTGTGGCCCAGGACTTTGAGGACAGAAGACTGAAAACACAAACTCAGCTTAAGTTTGGGGACGTAGGTATGGCACGCCCGATCTACAAACCATGAGAAGAACTCTTCAGGATATGAAGAATGAGCGAGTCTGAGGCGCTTGCTCAGGCTTTTGTCTCTGGATTTTGTTTCAGCGATGGCCGTGGAATGTTGGGGAGGTCTCATGGGCCATGGACGAATCTTCCTCTCTGTGGATTTGGCCCGATCCCAATTGTTTTTCGTGAATCTGTGGGATGGGAGGACTCCTTTCAGGTTTGTTATTTCAGGTGTCCCACCAAAAGAGGAATTCCAAAGCAGAGCCCTGGGGAAGAGTGAAGGGACAACCCGAACTATGGTTAAAAATTGGGGCCTAGGGGCATGGCAAGCCCAATATGCTGTCTCTTCATATAGGCCCCGAGAGGCCTTACCTGAGGACTGGGCTCAGGCTGAGGGTCACAATGTGTGTTTGTGACCAATGTGGCCCGCAAGCATGGGCTGGGCCTCATGGGCCACGCTTGTTTCAACTACACTGATCGTTGGACAACATGCCAACCACAAGGTTTCTTGCCATGGGGAAAGAGTTCTGATTTCTGCATCATTTTCAACCCTGGGCAGTGGTTGGAGATAAGGTCTAGGTTCTGGAGCCTGAAAACCGCAGTTGGGAAGAGATGACGACCTAAGGCCATGGCGGGTCCGATGTGCTCAGTGTGCGGCCAGCTGTCTGGGTGGGACCAGGAGGTCCAGGCTCAGGCTGGGTCAGAAGGGGAAATAGTGCCCAGGTCAGCCTATATATTTGGGGTACAGCCGAATGGCCTGCAGGTTGATCCTCATTTGGGGATTCGGGGTAGCCCTGAGGGCAATATTTTACTTCTGTAGGGCAGGCAGAGTGCGGCATTGTAGTTCTGGATTGCCAAACTGGAGGGCTTGTGGGCCAGTAGTCTGAGGACGGAGTCTGAGAACCCAAGCTAGGCCTAGGTTTCTGGGTGAGGATATGGCAGGCACAGTCAACAGACCTCAATCGAGATCTCGTGCATCTGAAGTCAGGGCAAGGATCAGACGATCGCTCAGGTTGGACTTTCTGCCCTGATGGCCCTTTCTTGAAGGGGGTTGGATCACGAGGACATGGGGGTTTTCCCACGATGGGAGTTGTGAGAAGCTCCAAACTGCAAAGATTCTTCTGCAGGACAATTGAGACCTGTTGGTTGGCTCCAGGCCAACGATTCCGAGCAGGGTTCTAAGGATGGATGGCTGGGTAGCCCACCTCGCATTCCAATGGTCTCCAAGCAACAAGACAGGTTAGATCTGCTGGATGTGGGGGGCAACCTAGGAGGCTGAGTTGAAATGGACTCTCCTGTGGATGTGTCCTAATATGATTTTGTGTCTATGGAGACCTTGGAATGAAGCGGTGGCCCTGGGGCCCTGAAGGGTTCTCCTAAACAGAGGCTTTGACACAGCTCCAACGTGCATGATTCCCATGTGTAGATGAGATTTGTTCTGATGGGTGAGTCAAGAAACAGCCATATGCTGGTATTGAAATCCAGGCCTCTGAGGAGAGATGCCTGGAAACCAAAGCAATGGATCCGATTAGTGCCTAGGGGCCTGTTCGTTCCTTTTTACCTCTGGGGACATCAGTCTACGGGTCTGCGTGCAGGTAGGTGCTCAGATGGGCTCAGATTGCCCCTGTTTGTCCTGGGAAGCCACAACTCTTGGGATGGCCTCAGGGACTTTGGAGGTTAACCTACTAGTAGGGTTGTGGCCATTGGAATGGGCACATACAATTCCCTTGGAGAGGGCAAGTACAGTCCTCAGGTTTGGCTCCAGGGCCCTGAGCCTGTAGGGTGTGTAGGCCAGAGCTGTTTGGACAGTTGTCTGAAAACACAAACTCGGCTTATGTTTTGGGTCATAGGTATGGCAGGACTGATCTACAGACCATGAGGAGAACACTTCGGGATATGATAAAAGGGCGAGTGTGAGGCTCTTGCTCAAGTTTTTGTCTCTGGATATCGTGTCACTCATGGTCGTGAAATTGCCGGGTGACTTCATGGGAAATGGACGACTCTTACTCTCTGGGGGTTTGGTCCCGTCCAAAGAGTTTGGGGCCATTCTGGGAATGGAAGAAGTCCGTTTTTTTGTTGTTGTTGTCGATTTGTTTCATTTTGTTTTTCAACCTCCGATGTCCCACCAAATGAGGGATTCCAGAGGAGAGCCCTGGGGTGGGGCGACTGGACAACCAGAAATCTGGTTAAAAATTGGGGACTAGGGACATGTCAAGCCCATTATGACATCTAATGGTCCAGCCACTGAGAGGACTTACTAGAGGACAGGACTCACGCTGAGGTCACAATGCGTGTTTATGCTCTCGTCGCACTCAAGAATGGGCGGGGCCTCAGGGTGAATGCTGTTTTCTCCTACACTGAACGTTGGACAACATGCCAACCACAAGGTTTCTTGCCATGGGTCAGGAAGAGTTCTGATTTCTGCATCACAGTCACCCGTGGGCAGTGATTGGAGATAAGGTCTAGGTTCTGAAGCCTGAAAACTGAGGTAGGGAAGAGATGATGACCAAGGCCATGGCGGGTCTGATGTGCTCAGCGTGCTGTCAGCTGTCTAGGTGTTGGTCAGCAGGTCCGGGCTCAGGTTGTGTCAGACACTGCATTAGTGCCCAGGTTAGACTATATAATTTGGGTACATTCGAGTGCCGTGTAGGTTTATCTTCATTTAAGCTGCCTGGGCTGCTCATTAGGCAATATATTTTTTCTAGAGGGCAGGCAGAGTGCTTCATTGTCGGTCCGGAATTGCCAACTTCAGGGCTTCGGGGTCAGGAGAGTGAGGACGGAAGTCTGAGAACACAAGCTAGACTTCGGATTCAGGGTGAGGGCACGGCAGGTACCCCCTGCAGATCTGAACCAATATCTCATGCATCTGAAGTCAGGGCGAGGATCCGACGTTGGCTCAGGTTGGGGTTTCTGTGCATGACGGCCCCTTCATAAAGGGAGCGGAATCTCGAGGCCATGGAGGTTTTCCACGTTGGGAGATGTGGGATGCCCCCTTCAAGGATTCCTCTGCGGGACAATTGAGACCTGTTGGACAGCTCCAGGACATCCCATATGGAATGTCTCCAGAGCACCGTTCGAGGATGGATGCCTGGGAAGTCCGCCTCGCCTTCCAATTGCTCCTAGCAACAAGACAGTTTAGATCTAATGGATCTGCGGGAGCAACCGGGGTGGCTGAGTTGAAATGCACTTTCCAGAGGATGGGTCCTAACGTGTGTTTGTGTCCATGAGGGCCTTGGAATGGGGAGGTGGCACCGGGACCCTGAAGTATTCTCCTAAGCTTTGGCATAGCACCCATGCACAAGTTTCCTTGTGGAGACGAGATTTGTTCTGATGGGTGCCTCAGGAAATCCCCTCTGCTGGTATTGGAATCCAGGCTTTTGAGGAGACATGCCTGTAAACCAAAGCAATGGATCCGATAATGGCCTCGGGTCCTGTCTGGTTCAATCTTCTTGGTATGAGTGGAGGTAGATGAGTGGAGGTAGATGCTCAGCCGGTATCAACCGCCCTTTTTTGTCCCGGGCGACCTACACTATTGGGATGGCCTCAGGGTCTTTGGAGGGTTCTCCTAATTTGTACGATTTTTGACAATGGAATGGGCAGAATTCCCATGGATTGGGTGGGGGCAGTCCTTATGTGTGGCTCCAGGGGCCCCAGCCTGGAGGGAGTGTGGCCCAGGACTTTGAGGACAGAAGACTGAAAACACAAACTCAGCTTAAGTTTGGGGACGTAGGTATGGCACGCCCGATCTACAAACCATGAGAAGAACTCTTCAGGATATGAAGAATGAGCGAGTCTGAGGCGCTTGCTCAGGCTTTTGTCTCTGGATTTTGTTTCAGCGATGGCCGTGGAATGTTGGGGAGGTCTCATGGGCCATGGACGAATCTTCCTCTCTGTGGATTTGGCCCGATCCCAATTGTATTTCGTCAATCTGTGGGATGGGAGGACTCCTTTCAGGTTTGTTACCTCAGGTGTCCCACCAAAAGAGGAATTCCAAAGCAGAGCCCTGGGGAAGAGTGAAGGGACACGCCGAACTATGGTTAAAAATTGGGGCCTAGGGGCATGGCAAGCCCAATATGCTGTCTCTTCATATAGGCCCTGAGAGGCCTTACCTGAGGACTGGGCTCAGGCTGAGGGTCACAATGTGTGTTTGTGACCAATGTGGCCCGCAAGCATGGGCTGGGCCTCATGGGCCACGCTTGTTTCAACTACACTGATCGTTGGACAACATGCCAACCACAAGGTTTCTTGCCATGGGGAAAGAGTTCTGATTTCTGCATCATTTTCAACCCTGGGCAGTGGTTGGAGATAAGGTCTAGGTTCTGGAGCCTGAAAACCGCAGTTGGGAAGAGATGACGACCTAAGGCCACGGCGGGTCCGATGTGCTCAGTGTGCGGCCAGCTGTCTGGGTGGGACCAGGAGGTCCAGGCTCAGGCTGGGTCAGAAGGGGAAATAGTGCCCAGGTCAGCCTATATATTTGGGGTACAGCCGAATGGCCTGCAGGTTGATCCTCATTTGGGGTTTCGGGGTAGCCCTGAGGGCAATATTTTACTTCTGTAGGGCAGGCAGAGTGCGGCATTGTAGTTCTGGATTGCCAAACTGGAGGGCTTGTGGGCCAGTAGTCTGAGGACGGAGTCTGAGAACCCAAGCTAAGCCTAGGTTTCTGGTGAGGATATGGCAGGCACAGTCAACAGACCTCAATCGAGATCTCGTGCATCTGAAGTCAGGGCAAGGATAAGACGATCGCTCAGGTTGGACTTTCTGCCCTGATGGCCCTTTCTTGAAGGGGGTTGGATCACGAGGACATGGGGGTTTTCCCACGATGGGAGTTGTGAGAAGCTCCAAACTGCAAAGATTCTTCTGCAGGAAATTGAGACCTGTTGGTTGGCTCCAGGCCAATGATTCCGAGCAGGGTTCTAAGGATGGATGGCTGGGTAGCCCACCTCGCATTCCAATGGTCTCCAAGCAACAAGACAGGTTAGATCTGCTGGATGTGGGGGGCAACCGAGGAGGCTGAGTTGAAATGGACTCTCCTGTGGATGTGTCCTAATATGTTTTTGTGTCTATGGAGACCTTGGAATGAAGCGGTGGCCCTGGGCCCTGAAGGGTTCTCCTAAACAGAGGCTTTGACACAGCTCCAACGTGCATGTTTCCCATGTGTAGATGAGATTTGTTCTGATGGGTGAGTCAAGAAACAGCCATATGCTGGTATTGAAATCCAGGCCTCTGAGGAGAGATGCCTGGAAACCAAAGCAATGGATCCGATTAGTGCCTAGGGGCCTGTTCGTTCCTTTTTACCTCTGGGGACATCAGACTACGGGTCTGCGTGCAGGTAGGTGCTCAGATGGGCTCAGATTGCCCCTGTTTGTCCTGGGAAGCCACAACTCTTGGGATGGCCTCAGGGACTTTGGAGGTTAACCTACTAGTAGGGTTGTGGCCATTGGAATGGGCACATACAATTCCCTTGGAGAGGGCAAGTACAGTCCTCAGGTTTGGCTCCAGGGACCTGAGCCTGTAGGGTGTGTAGGCCAGAGCTGTTTGGACAGTTGTCTGAAAACACAAACTCGGCTTATGTTTTGGGTCATAGGTATGGCAGGACTGATCTACAGACCATGAGGAGAACACTTCGGGTTATGAAAAAAGGGCGAGTGTGAGGCTCTTGCTCAAGTTTTTGTCTCTGGATATCGTGTCACTCATGGTCGTGAAATTGCCGTGTGACTTCATGGGAAATGGACGAGTCTTACTCTCTGGGGGTTTGGTCCCGTCCAAAGAGTTTGGGGCCATTCTGGGAATGGAAGAAGTCCGTTTTTTTGTTGTTGTTGTCGTTTTGTTTCATTTTGTTTTTCAACCTCCGATGTCCCACCAAATGAGGGATTCCAGAGGAGAGCCCTGGGGTGGGGCGACTGGACAACCAGAAATCTGGTTAAAAATTGGGGACTAGGGACATGTCAAGCCCATTATGACATCTAATGGTCAAGCCACTGAGAGGACTTACTAGAGGACAGGACTCACGCTGAGGTCACAATGCGTGTTCATGTTCTCGTCGCACTCAAGAATGGGCGGGGCCTCAGGTGAATGCTGGTTTCTCCTAACTGAACGTTAGACAACATGCCAACCACAAGGTTTCTTGCCATGGGTCAGGAAGAGTACTGATTTCTGCATCACAGTCACCCGTGGGCAGTGATTGGAGATAAGGTCTAGGTTCTGAAGCCTGAAAACTGAGGTAGGGAAGAGATGATGACCTAAGGCCATGGCGGGTCTGATGTGCTGAGCGTGCGGTCAGCTGTCTGGGTGTTGGTCAGCAGGTCCGGGCTCAGGTTGTGTCAGACACTGCATTAGTGCCCAGGTTAGACTATATAATTTGGGTACATTCGAGTGCCGTGTAGGTTTATCTTCATTTAGGCTGCCTGGGCTGCTCATTAGGCAATATATTTTTTCTAGAGGGCAGGCAGAGTGCTTCATTGTCGGTCCAGAATTGCCAAACTTGAGGGCTTCGGGGCCAGGAGAGTGAGGACGGAAGTCTGAGAACACAAGCTAGACTTCGGATTCAGGGTGAGGGCACGGCAGGTACCCCCTGCAGATCTGAACCAATATCTCATGCATCTGAAGTCAGGGCGAGGATCCGACGTTGGCTTAGGTTGGAGTTTCTGTGCATGACGGCCCCTTCATGAAGGGAGCGGAATCTCGAGGCCATGGAGGTTTTCCACATTGGGAGATGTGGGATGCACCCTTCAAGGATTCCTTCTGCAGGACAATTGAGACCTGCTGGACAGCTCCAGGACATCCCATATGGAATGACTACAGAGCACAGTTCGAGGATGGATGCCTGGGAAGTCTGCCTCGCCTTCCAATTGTCTCCTAGCAACAAGACAGTTTAGATCTAATGGATCTGCGGGAGCAACCGGGGTGGCTGAGTTGAAATGCACTTTCCAGAGGATGGGTCCTAACGTGTGTTTGTGTCCATGCGGGCCTTGGAATGGGGAGGTGGCACCGGGACCCTGAAGTATTCTCCTAAGCTTTGGCAAAGCTCCCATGCACAAGTTTCCTTGTGGAGATGAGATTTGTTCTGATGGGTGCCTCAGGAAATCCCCTCTGCTGGTATTGGAATCCAGGCTTTTGAGGAGACATGCCTGTAAACCAAAGCAATGGATCCGATAATGGCCTCGGGTCCTGTCTGGTTCAATCTTCTTGGTATGAGTGGAGGTAGATGAGTGGAGGTAGATGCTCAGCCTGTATCAACTGCCATTTTTTGTCCCGGGCGACCTACACTATTGGGATGGCCTCAGGGACTTTGGAGGGTTCTCCTAATTTGTACGATTTTTGACAATGGAATGGGCAGAATTCCCATGGATTGGTTGGGGCAGTCCTAATGTGTGGCTCCAGGGGCCCCAGCCTGGAGGGAGTGTGGCCCAGGACTTTGAGGACAGAAGACTGAAAACACAAACTCAGCTTAAGTTTGGGGACGTAGGTATGGCACGCCCGATCTACAAACCATGAGAAGAACTCTTCAGGATATGAAGAATGAGCGAGTCTGAGGCGCTTGCTCAGGCTTTTGTCTCTGGATTTTGTTTCAGCGATGGCCGTGGAATGTTGGGGAGGTCTCATGGGCCATGGACGAATCTTCCTCTCTGTGGATTTGGCCCGATCCCAATTGTTTTTCGTCAATCTGTGGGATGGGAGGACTCCTTTCAGGTTTGTTATTTCAGGTGTCCCACCAAAAGAGGAATTCCAAAGCAGAGCCCTGGGGAAGAGTGAAGGGACAACCCGAACTATGGTTAAAAATTGGGGCCTAGGGGCATGGCAAGCCCAATATGCTGTCTCTTCATATAGGCCCCGAGAGGCCTTACCTGAGGACTGGGCTCAGGCTGAGGGTCACAATGTGTGTTTGTGACCAATGTGGCCCGCAAGCATGGGCTGGGCCTCATGGGCCACGCTTGTTTCAACTACACTGATCGTTGGACAACATGCCAACCACAAGGTTTCTTGCCATGGGGAAAGAGTTCTGATTTCTGCATCATTTTCAACCCTGGGCAGTGGTTGGAGATAAGGTCTAGGTTCTGGAGCCTGAAAACCGCAGTTGGGAAGAGATGACGACCTAAGGCCATGGCGGGTCCGATGTGCTCAGTGTGCGGCCAGCTGTCTGGGTGGGACCAGGAGGTCCAGGCTCAGGCTGGGTCAGAAGGGGAAATAGTGCCCAGGTCAGCCTATATGTTTGGGGTACAGCCGATTGGCGTGCAGGTTGATCCTCATTTGGGGTTTCGGGGTAGCCCTGAGGGCAATATTTTACTTCTGTAGGGCAGGCAGAGTGCGGCATTGTAGTTCTGGATTGCCAAACTGGAGGGCTTGTGGGCCAGTAGTCTGAGGACGGAGTCTGAGAACCCAAGCTAGGCCTAGGTTTCTGGGTGAGGATATGGCAGGCACAGTCAACAGACCTCAATCGAGATCTCGTGCATCTGAAGTCAGGGCAAGGATCAGACGATCGCTCAGGTTGGACTTTCTGCCCTGATGGCCCTTTCTTGAAGGGGGTTGGATCACGAGGACATGGGGGTTTTCCCACGATGGGAGTTGTGAGAAGCTCCAAACTGCAAAGATTCTTCTGCAGGACAATTGAGACCTGTTGGTTGGCTCCAGGCCAACGATTCCGAGCAGGGTTCTAAGGATGGATGGCTGGGTAGCCCACCTCGCATTCCAATGGTCTCCAAGCAACAAGACAGGTTAGATCTGCTGGATGTGGGGGGCAACCGAGGAGGCTGAGTTGAAATGGACTCTCCTGTGGATGTGTCCTAATATGTTTTTGTGTCTATGGAGACCTTGGAATGAAGCGGTGGCCCTGGGGCCCTGAAGGGTTCTCCAAAACAGAGGCTTTGACACAGCTCCAACGTGCATGATTCCCATGTGTAGATGAGATTTCTTCTGATGGGTGAGTCAAGAAACAGCCATATGCTGGTATTGAAATCGAGGCCTCTGAGGAGAGATGCCTGGAAACCAAAGCAAAGGATCCGATAAGTGCCTAGGGGCCTGTTCGTTCCTTTTTACCTCTGGGGACATCTGTCTACGGGTCTGAGTGCAGGTAGGTGCTCAGATGGGCTCAGATTGCCCCTGTTTGTCCTGGGAAGCCACAACTCTTGGGATGGCCTCAGGGACTTTGGAGGTTATCCTACTAGTAGGGTTGTGGCCATTGGAATGGGCACATACAATTCCCTTGGAGAGGGCAAGTACAGTCCTCAGGTTTGGCTCCAGGGCCCTGAGCCTGTAGGGTGTGTAGGCCAGAGCTGTTTGGACAGTTGTCTGAAAACACAAACTCGGCTTATGTGTTGGGTCATTGGTTGGCAGGACTAATCTACAGACCATGAGGAGAACGCTTCGGGATATGAAAAAAGGGCGAGTGTGAGGCTCTTGCTCAAGTTTTTGTCTCTGGATATCGTGTCACTCATGGTCGTGAAATTGCCGGGTGACTTCATGGGAAATGGACGAGTCTTACTCTCTGGGGGTTCGGTCCCGTCCAAAGAGTTTGGGGTCACTCTGGGGATGGAAGAAGTCCGTTTTTTTGTTGTTGTTGTCGATTTGTTTCATTTTGTTTTTCAACCTCCGATGTCCCACCAAATGAGGGATTCCAGAGGAGAGCCCTGGGGTGGGGCGACTGGACAACCAGAAATCTGGTTAAAAATTGGGGACTAGGGACATGTCAAGCCTATTATGACATCTAATGGTCCAGCCACTGAGAGGACTTACTAGAGGACAGGACTCACGCTGAGGTCACAATGCGTGTTCATGTTCTCGTCGCACTCAAGAATGGGCGGGGCCTCAGGTGAATGCTGGTTTCTCCTAACTGAACGTTAGACAACATGCCAACCACAAGGTTTCTTGCCATGGGTCAGGAAGAGTACTGATTTCTGCATCACAGTCACCCGTGGGCAGTGATTGGAGATAAGGTCTAGGTTCTGAAGCCTGAAAACTGAGGTAGGGAAGAGATGATGACCTAAGGCCATGGCGGGTCTGATGTGCTGAGCGTGCGGTCAGCTGTCTGGGTGTTGGTCAGCAGGTCCGGGCTCAGGTTGTGTCAGACACTGCATTAGTGCCCAGGTTAGACTATATAATTTGGGTACATTCGAGTGCCGTGTAGGTTTATCTTCATTTAGGCTGCCTGGGCTGCTCATTAGGCAATATATTTTTTCTAGAGGGCAGGCAGAGTGCTTCATTGTCGGTCCAGAATTGCCAAACTTGAGGGCTTCGGGGCCAGGAGAGTGAGGACGGAAGTCTGAGAACACAAGCTAGACTTCGGATTCAGGGTGAGGGCACGGCAGGTACCCCCTGCAGATCTGAACCAATATCTCATGCATCTGAAGTCAGGGCGAGGATCCGACGTTGGCTTAGGTTGGAGTTTCTGTGCATGACGGCCCCTTCATGAAGGGAGCGGAATCTCGAGGCCATGGAGGTTTCCAACATTGGGAGATGTGGGATGCACCCTTCAAGGATTCCTTCTGCAGGACAATTGAGACCTGCTGGACAGCTCCAGGACATCCCATATGGAATGACTCCAGAGCACAGTTCGAGGATGGATGCCTGGGAAGTCTGCCTCGCCTTCCAATTGTCTCCTAGCAACAAGACAGTTTAGATCTAATGGATCTGCGGGAGCAACCGGGGTGGCTGAGTTGAAATGCACTTTCCAGAGGATGGGTCCTAACGTGTGTTTGTGTCCATGAGGGCCTTGGAATGGGGAGGTGGCACCGGGACCCTGAAGTATTCTCCTAAGCTTTGGCATAGCTCCCATGCACAAGTTTCCTTGTGGAGATGAGATTTGTTCTGATGGGTGCCTCAGGAAATCCCCTCTGCTGGTATTGGAATCCAGGCTTTTGAGGAGACATGCCTGTAAACCAAAGCAATGGATCCGATAATGGCCTCGGGTCCTGTCTGGTTCAATCTTCTTGGTATGAGTGGAGGTAGATGAGTGGAGGTAGATGCTCAGCCTGTATCAACTGCCATTTTTTGTCCCGGGCGACCTACACTATTGGGATGGCCTCAGGGACTTTGGAGGGTTCTCCTAATTTGTACGATTTTTGACAATGGAATGGGCAGAATTCCCATGGATTGGGTGGGGGAAGTCCTAATGTGTGGCTCCAGGGGCCCCAGCCTGGAGGGAGTGTGGCCCAGGACTTTGAGGACAGAAGACTGAAAACACAAACTCAGCTTAAGTTTGGGGACGTAGGTATGGCACGCCCGATCTACAAACCATGAGAAGAACTCTTCAGGATATGAAGAATGAGCGAGTCTGAGGCGCTTGCTCAGGCTTTTGTCTCTGGATTTTGTTTCAGCGATGGCCGTGGAATGTTGGGGAGGTCTCATGGGCCATGGACGAATCTTCCTCTCTGTAGATTTGGCCCGATCCCAATTGTTTTTCGTGAATCTGTGGGATGGGAGGACTCCTTTCAGGTTTGTTATTTCAGGTGTCCCACCAAAAGAGGAATTCCAAAGCAGAGCCCTGGGGAAGAGAGAAGGGACACCCCGAACGATGGTTAAAAATTGGGGCCTAGGGGCATGGCAAGCCCAATATGCTGTCTCTTCTTATAGGCCCTGAGAGGCCTTACCTGAGGACTGGGCTCAGGCTGAGGGTCACAATGTGTGTTTGTGACCAATGTGGCCCGCAAGCATGGGCTGGGCCTCATGGGCCACGCTTGTTTCAACTACACTGAACGTTGGACAACATGCCAACCACAAGGTTTCTTGCCATGGGGAAAGAGTTCTGATTTCTGCATCATTTTCAACCCTGGGCAGTGGTTGGAGATAAGGTCTAGGTTCTGGAGCCTGAAAACCGCAGTTGGGAAGAGATGACGACCTAAGGCCATGGCGGGTCCGATGTGCTCAGTGTGCGGCCAGCTGTATGGGTGGGACCAGGAGGTCCAGGCTCAGGCTGGGTCAGAAGGGGAAATAGTGCCCAGGTCAGCCTATATATTTGGGGTACAGCCGAATGGCCTGCAGGTTGATCCTCATTTGGGGTTTCGGGGTAGCCCTGAGGGCAATATTTTACTTCTGTAGGGCAGGCAGAGTGTGGCATTGTAGTTCTGGTTTGCCAAACTGGAGGGCTTGTGGGCCAGTATCTGAGGACGGAGTCTGAGAACCCAAGCTAGGCCTAGGTTTCTGGGTGAGGATATGGCAGGCACAGTCAACAGACCTCAATCGAGATCTCGTGCATCTGAAGTCAGGGCAAGGATCAGACGATCGCTCAGGTAGGACTTTCTGCCCTGATGGCCCTTTCTTGAAAGGGGGTTGGATCACGAGGACATGGGGGTTTTCCCACGATGGGAGTTGTGAGAAGCTCCAAACTGCAAAGATTCTTCTGCAGGACAATTGAGACCTGTTGGTTGGCTCCAGGCCAACGATTCCGAGCAGGGTTCTAAGGATGGATGGCTGGGTAGCCCACCTCGCATTCCAATGGTCTCCAAGCAACAAGACAGGTTAGATCTGCTGGATGTGGGGGGCAACCGAGGAGGCTGAGTTGAAATGGACTCTCCTGTGGATGTGTCCTAATATGTTTTTGTGTCTATGGAGACCTTGGAATGAAGCGGTGGCCCTGGGGCCCTGAAGAGTTCTCCTAAACAGAGGCTTTGACACAGCTCCAACGTGCATGATTCCCATGTGTAGATGAGATTTGTTCTGATGGGTGAGTCAAGAAACAGCCATATGCTGGTATTGAAATCCAGGCCTCTGAGGAGAGATGCCTGGAAACCAAAGCAATGGATCCGATTAGTGCCTAGGGGCCTGTTCGTTCCTTTTTACCTCTGGGGACATCAGTCTACGGGTCTGAGTGCAGGTAGGTGCTCAGATGGGCTCAGATTGCCCCTGTTTGTCCTGGGAAGCCACAACTCTTGGGATGGCCTCAGGGACTTTGGAGGTTATCCTACTAGTAGGGTTGTGGCCATTGGAATGGGCACATACAATTCCCTTGGAGAGGGCAAGTACAGTCCTCAGGTTTGGCTCCAGGACCCTGAGCTTGTAGGGTGTGTAGGCCAGAGCTGTTTGGACAGTTGTCTGAAAACACAAACTCGGCTTATGTTTTGGGTCATAGGTATGGCAGGACTGATCTACAGACCATGAGGAGAACACTTCGGGATATGAAAAAAGGGCGAGTGTGAGGCTCTTGCTCAAGTTTTTGTCTCTGGATATCGTGTCACTCATGGTCGTGAAATTGCCGGGTGACTTCATGCGAAATGGACGAGTCTTACTCTCTGGGGGTTCGGTCCCGTCCAAAGAGTTTGGGGTCATTCTGGGGATGGAAGAAGTCCGTTTTTTTGTTGTTGTTGTCGATTTGTTTCATTTTGTTTTACAACCTCAGATGTCCCACCAAATGAGGGATTCCAGAGGAGAGCCCTGGGGTGGGGCGACTGGACAACCAGAAATCTGGTTAAAAATTGGGGACTAGGGACATGTCAAGCCCATTATGACATCTAATGGTCCAGCCACTGAGAGGACTTACTAGAGGACAGGACTCACGCTGAGGTCACAATGCGTGTTTATGCTCTCCTCACACTCAAGAATGGGCGCGGCCTCAGGGAGAATGCTGGTTTCTCCTACACTGAACGTTGTACAACATGCCAACCACAAGGTTTCTTGCCATGGGTCAGGAAGAGTTCTGATTTCTGCATCACAGTCACCCGTGGGCAGTGATTGGAGATAAGATCTAGGTTCTGAAGCCTGAAAACTGAGGTAGGGAAGAGATGATGACCTAAGGCCATGGCGGGTCTGATGTGCTCAGCGTGCGGTCAGCTGTCTGGGTGTTGGTCAGCAGGTCCGGGCTCAGGTTGTGTCAGACAGTGCATTAGTGCCCAGGTTAGACTATATAATTTGGGTACATTCGAGTGCCGTGTAGGTTTATCTTCATTTAGGCTGCCTGGGCTGCTCATTAGGCAATATATTTTTTCTAGAGGGCAGGCAGAGTGCTTCATTGTCGGTCCAGAATTGCCAAACTTGAGGGCTTCGGGGCCAGGAGAGTGAGGACGGAAGTCTGAGAACACAAGCTAGACTTCGGATTCAGGGTGAGGGCACGGCAGGTACCCCCTGCAGATCTGAACCAATATCTCATGCATCTGAAGTCAGGGCGAGGATCCGACGTTGGCTTAGGTTGGAGTTTCTGTGCATGACGGCCCCTTCATGAAGGGAGCGGAATCTCGAGGCCATGGAGGTTTTCCACATTGGGAGATGTGGGATGCACCCTTCAAGGATTCCTTCTGCAGGACAATTGAGACCTGCTGGACAGCTCCAGGACATCCCATATGGAATGACTCCAGAGCACAGTTCGAGGATGGATGCCTGGGAAGTCTGCCTCGCCTTCCAATTGTCTCCTAGCAACAAGACAGTTTAGATCTAATGGATCTGCGGGAGCAACCGGGGTGGCTGAGTTGAAATGCACTTTCCAGAGGATGGGTCCTAACGTGTGTTTGTGTCCATGAGGGCCTTGGAATGGGGAGGTGGCACCGGGACCCTGAAGTATTCTCCTAAGCTTTGGCATAGCTCCCATGCACATGTTTCCTTGTGGAGACGAGATTTGTTCTGATGGGTGCCTCAGGAAATCCCCTCTGCTGGTATTGGAATCCAGGCTTTTGAGGAGACATGCCTGTAAACCAAAGCAATGGATCCGATAATGGCCTCGGGTCCTGTCTGGTTCAATCTTCTTGGTATGAGTGGAGGTAGATGCTCAGCCGGTATCAACCGCCCTTTTTTGTCCCGGGCGACCTACACTATTGGGATGGCCTCAGGGACTTTGGAGGGTTCTCCTAATTTGTACGATTTTGACAATGGAATGGGCAGAATTCCCATGGATTGGGTGGGGGCAGTCCTAATGTGTGGCTCCAGGGGCCCCAGCCTGGAGGGAGTGTGGCCCAGGACTTTGAGGACAGAAGACTGAAAACACAAACTCAGCTTAAGTTTGGGGACGTAGGTATGGCACGCCCGATCTACAAACCATGAGAAGAACTCTTCAGGATATGAAGAATGAGCGAGTCTGAGGCGCTTGCTCAGGCTTTTGTCTCTGGATTTTGTTTCAGCGATGGCCGTGGAATATTGGGGAAGTCTCATGGGCCATGGACGAATCTTCCTCTCTGTGGATTTGGCCCGATCCCAATTGTTTTTCGTCAATCTGTGGGATGGGAGGACTCCTTTCAGCTTTGTTACCTCAGGAGTCCCACCAAAAGAGGAATTCCAAAGCAGAGCCCTGGGGAAGAGTGAAGGGACAACCCGAACTATGGTTAAAAATTGGGGCCTAGGGGCATGGCAAGCCCAATATGCTGTCTCTTCATATAGGCCCTGAGAGGCCTTACCTGAGGACTGGGCTCTGGCTGAGAGTCACAATGTGTGTTTGTGACCAATGTGGCCCGCAAGCATGGGCTGGGCCTCATGGGCCACGCTTGTTTCAACTACACTGAACGTTGGACAACATGCCAAGCACAAGGTTTCTTGCCATGGGGAAAGAGTTCTGATTTCTGCATCATTTTCAAACCTGGGCAGTGGTTGGAGATAAGGTCTAGGTTCTGGAGCCTGAAAAGCGCAGTTGGGAAGAGATGACGACCTAAGGCCATGGCGGGTCCGATGTGCTCAGTGTGCGGCCAGCTGTCTGGGTGGGACCAGGAGGTCCAGGCTCAGGCTGGGTCAGAAGGGGAAATAGTGCCCATGTCAGCCTATATGTGTGGGGTACAGCCGAATGGCCTGCAGGTTGATCCTCATTTGGGGTTTCGGGGTAGCCCTGAGGGCAATGTTTTACTTCTATAGGGCAGGCAGAGTGCGGCATTGTAGTTCTGGATTGCCCAACTGGAGGGCTTGTGGGCCAGTAGTCTGAGGACGGAGTCTGAGAACCCAAGCTAGGCCTAGGATTCTGGGTGAGGATATGGCAGGCACAATCTACAGACCTCAATCGAGATCTCGTGCATCTGAAGTCAGGGCAAGGATCAGACGATCGCTCAGGTTGGACTTTCTGCCCTGATGGCCCTTTCTTTAAGGGGGTAGGATCACGAGGACATGGGGGTTTTCCCACGATGGGAGTTGTGAGAAGCTCCAAACTGCAAAGATTCTTCTGCAGGACAATTGAGACCTGTTGGTTGGCTCCAGGCCAACGATTCCGAGCAGGGTTCTAAGGATGGATGGCTGGGTAGCCCACCTCGCATTCCAATTGTCTCCAAGCAACAAGACAGGTTAGATCTGCTGGATGTGGCGGGCAACCGAGGAGGCTGTGTTGAAATGGACTCTCCTGTGGATTTGTCCTAATATGTTTTTGTGTCTATGGAGACCTTGGAATGAAGCGGTGGCCCTGGGGCCCTGAAGGGTTCTCCTAAACAGAGGCTTTGACACAGCTCCAACGTGCATGTTTCCCATGAGTAGATGAGATTTGTTCTGATGGGTGAGTCAAGAAACAGCCATATGCTGGTATTGAAATACAGGCCTCTGGAAACCAAAGCAATGGATCCGATTAGTGCCTAGGGGACTGTTCGTTCCTTTTTACCTCTGGACACATCAGTCTACAGGTCTGAGTGCAGGTCAGTGCTCAGATGGGCTCAGATTGCCCCTGTTTGTCCTGGGAAGCCACAACTCTTGGGATGGCCTCAGGGAATTTGGAGGTTATCCTACTAGTAGGGTTGTGGCCATTGGAATGGGCACATACAATTCCCTTGGAGAGGGCAAGTACAGTCCTCAGGTTTGGCTCCAGGGCCCTGAGCCTGTAGGGTGTGTAGGCCAGAGCTGTTTGGACAGTTGCCTGAAAACACAAACTCGGCTTATGTTTTGGGTCATAGGTATGGCAGGACTGATCTACAGACCATGAGGAGAACACTTCGGGATATGAAAAAAGGGCGAGTGTGAGGCTCTTGCTCAAGTTTTTGTCTCTGGATATCGTGTCACTCATGGTCGTGAAATTGCCGGGTGACTTCATGGGAAATGGACGAGTCTTACTCTCTGGGGGTTCGGTCCCGTCCAAAGAGTTGGGGGTCATTCTGGGGACGGAAGAAGTCCGTTTTTTTGTTGTTGTTGATTTGTTTCATTTTGTTTTTCAACCTCAGATGTCCCACCAAATGAGGGATTCCAGAGTAGAGCCCTGGGGTGGGGCGACTGGACAACCAGAAATCTGGTTAAAAATTGGGGACTAGGGACATGTCAAGCCCATTATGACATCTAATGGTCCAGCCACTGAGAGGACTTACTAGAGGACAGGACTCACGCTGAGGTTACAATGCGTGTTTATGCTCTCGTCTCACTCAAGAATGGGCTGGGCCTCAGGGTGAATGCTGTTTTCTCCTACACTGAACGTTGGACAACATGCCAACCACAAGGTTTCTTGCCATGGGTCAGGAAGAGTTCTGATTTCTGCATCACAGTCACCCGTGGGCAGCGATTGGAGATAAGGTCTAGGTTCTGAAGCCTGAAAACTGAGGTAGGGAAGAGATGATGACCTAAGGCCAGGGCGGGTCTGATGTGCTCAGGGTGCGGTCAGCTGTCTGGGTGTTGGTCAGCAGGTCCGGGCTCAGGTTGTTTCAGACAGTGCATTAGTGCCCAGGTTAGACTATATAATTTGGGTACATTCGAGTGCCGTGTAGGTTTATCTTCATTTAAGCTACCTGGGCTGCTCATTAGGCAATATATTTTTTCTAGAGGGCAGGCAGAGTGCTTCATTGTCGGTCCGGAATTGCCAAACTTGAGGGCTTCGGGGCCAGGAGAGTGAGGACGGAAGTCTGAGAACACAAGCTAGACTTCGCATGCAGGGTGAGGGCACGGCAGGTACCCCCCTGCAGATCTGAACCAATATCTCATGCATCTGAAGTCAGGGCGAGGATCCGGCGTTGGCTCAGGTTGGAGTTTCTGTGCATGACGGCCCCTTCATGAAGGGAGCGGAATCTCGAGGCCATGGAGGTTTTCCACGTTGGGAGATGTGGGATGCCCCCTTCAAGGATTCCTTCTGCGGGACAATTGAGACCTGTTGGACAGCTCCAGGACATCCCATATGGAATGTCTCCAGAGCACCGTTCGAGGATGGATGCCTGGGAAGTCCGCCTCGCCTTCCAATTGCTCCTAGCAACAAGACAGTTTAGATCTAATGGATCTGCGGGAGCAACCGTGGTTGCTGAGTTGAAATGCACTTTCCAGAGGATGGGTCCTAACGTGTGTTTGTTTCCATGAGGGCCTTGGAATGGGGAGGTGGCACCGGGACCCTGAAGTATTCTCCTAAGCTTTGGCATAGCTCCATGCACAAGTTTCCTTGTGGAGACGAGATTTGTTCTGATGGGTGCCTCAGGAAATCCCCTCTGCTGGTATTGGAATCCAGGCTTTTGAGGAGACATGCCTGTAAACCAAAGCAATGGATCCGATAATGGCCTCGGGTCCTGTCTGGTTCAATCTTCTTGGTATGAGTGGAGGTAGATGAGTGGAGGAAGATGCTCAGCTGGTATCAACCGCCCTTTTTTGTCCCGGGCGACCTACACTATTGGGATGGCCTCAGGGACTTTGGAGGGTTCTCCTAATTTGTACGATTTTTGACAATGGAATGGGCAGAATTCCCATGGATTGGGTGGGGGCAGTCCTAATGTGTGGCTCCAGGGGCCCCAGCCTGGAGGGAGTGTGGCCCAGGACTTTGAGGACAGAAGACTGAAAACACAAACTCAGCTTAAGTTTGGGGACGTAGGTATGGCACGCCCGATCTACAAACCATGAGAAGAACTCTTCAGGATATGAAGAATGAGCGAGTCTGAGGCGCTTGCTCAGGCTTTTGTCTCTGGATTTTGTTTCAGCGATGGCCGTGGAATGTTGGGGAGGTCTCATGGGCCATGGACGAATCTTCCTCTCTGTGGATTTGGCCCGATCCCAATTGTTTTTCGTCAATCTGTGGGATGGGAGGACTCCTTTCAGGTTTGTTACCTCAGGTGTCCCACCAAAAGAGGAATTCCAAAGCAGAGCCCTGGGGAAGAGTGAAGGGACACCCCGAACTATGGTTAAAAATTGGGGCCTAGGGGCATGGCAAGCCCAATATGCTGTCTCTTCATATAGGCCCTGAGAGGCCTTACTTGAGGACTGGGCTCAGGCTCAGGGTCACAATGTGTGTTTGTGACCAATGTGGCCCGCAAGCATGGGCTGGGCCTCATGGGCCACGCTTGTTTCAACTACACTGAACGTTGGACAACATGCCAAGCACAAGGTTTCTTGCCATGGGGAAAGAGTTCTGATTTCTGCATCATTTTCAACCCTGGGCAGTGGTTGGAGATAAGGTCTAGGTTCTGGAGCCTGAAAACCGTAGTTGGGAAGAGATGACGACCTAAGGCCATGGCGGGTCCGATATGCTCAGTGTGCGGCCAGCTGTCTGGGTGGGACCAGGAGGTCCAGGCTCAGGCTGGGTCAGAAGGGGAAATAGTGCCCATGTCAGCCTATATGTTTGGGGTACAGCGGATTGGCGTGCAGGTTGATCCTCATTTGGGGTTTCGGGGTAGCCCTGAGGGCAATGTTTTACTTCTGTAGGGCAGGCAGAGTTCGGCATTGTTGTTCTGGATTGCCAAACTGGAGGGCTTGTGGGCCAGTAGTCTGAGGACGGAGTCTGAGAACCCAAGCTAGGCCTAGGTTTCTGGGTGAGGATATGGCAGGCACAATCTACAGACCTCAATAGAGATCTCGTGCATCTGAAGTCAGGGCAAGGATCAGACGATCGCTCAGGTTGGACTTTCTGCCCTGATGGCCCTTTCTTGAAGGGGGTTGGATCATGAGGACATGGGCGTTTTCCCACGATGGGAGTTGTGAGAAGCTCCAAACTGCAAAGATTCTTCTGCAGGACAATTGAAACCTGTTGGTTGGCTCCAGGCCAACGATTCCGAGCAGGGTTCTAAGGATGGATGGCTGGGTAGCCCACCTCGCATTCCAATTGTCTCCAAGCAACAAGACAGGTTAGATCTGCTGGATGTGGGGGGCAACCGAGGAGGCTGAGTTGAAATGGACTCTCCTGTGGATGCGTTCTAATATGTTTTTGTGTCTATGGAGACCTTGGAATGAAGCGGTGGCCCTGGGGCCCTGAAGGGTTCTCCTAAACAGAGGCTTTGACACAGCTCCAACGGGCATGTTTCCCATGTGTAGATGAGATTTGTTCCGATGGGTGAGTCAAGAAACAGCCATATGCTGGTATTGAAATCCAGGCCTCTGAGGAGAGATGCCTGGAAACCAAAGCAATGGATCCGATTAGTGCCTAGGGGCCTGTTCGTTCCTTTTTACCTCTGGGGACATCAGTCTACGGGTCTGAGTGCTGGTAGGTGCTCAAATGGGCTCAGATTGCCCCCTGTTTGTCCTGGGAAGCCACAACTATTGGGATGGCCTCAGGGACTATGGAGGTTATCCTACTAGTAGGGTTGTGGCCATTGGAATGGGCACATACAATTCCCTTGGAGAGGGCAAGTACAGTCCTCAGGTTTGGCTCCAGGGCCCTGAGCCTGTAGGGTGTGTAGGCCAGAGCTGTTTGGACAGTTGTCTGAAAACACAAACTCGGCTTATGTTTTGGGTCATAGGTATGGCAGGACTGATCTACAGACCATGAGGAGAACACTTCGGGATATGAAAAAAGGGCGAGTGTGAGGCTCTTGCTCAAGTTTTTGTCTCTGGATATCGTGTCACTCATGGTCGTGAAATTGCCGGGTGACTTCATGGGAAATGGACGAGTCTTACTCTCTGGGGGTTCGGTCCCGTCCAAAGAGTTTGCGGTCATTCTGGGGATGGAAGAAGTCCGTTTTTTTGTTGTTGTTGTCGATTAGTTTCATTTTGTTTTTCCACCTCAGATGTCCCACCAAATGAGGGATTCCAGAGGAGAGCCCTGAGGTAGGGCGACTGGACAACCAGAAATCTGGTTAAAAATTGGGGACTAGGGACATGTCAAGCCCATTATGACATCTAATGGTCCAGCCACTGAGAGGACTTACTAGATGACAGGACTCCCGCTGAGGTCACAATGCGTGTTTATGCTCTCGTCGCACTCAAGAATGGGCGGGGCCTCAGGGTGAATGCTGGTTTCTCCTACACTGAAGGTTGGACAACATGCCAACCACAAGGTTTCTTGCCATGGGTCAGGAAGAGTTCTGATTTCTGCATCACAGTCACCCGTGGGCAGTGATTGGAGATAAGGTCTAGGTTCTGAAGCCTGAAAACTGAGGTAGGGAAGAGATGATGACCTAAGGCCAGGGCGGGTCTGATGTGCTCAGGGTGCGTTCAGCTGTCTGGGTGTTGGTCAGCAGGTCCGGGCTCAGGTTGTGTCAGACAGTGCATTAGTGCCCAGGTTAGACTATATAATTTGGGTACATTCGAGTGCCGTGTAGGTGTATCTTCATTTAAGCTGCCTGGGCTGCTCATTAGGCAATATATTTTTTCTAGAGGGCAGGCAGAGTGCTTCATTGTCGGTCCGGAATTGCCAAACATGAGGGCTTCGGGGCCAGGAGAGTGAGGACGGAAGTCTGAGAACACAAGCTAGACTTCGGATTCAGGGTGAGGGCACGGCAGGTACCCCCTGCAGATCTGAACCAATATCTCATGCATCTGAAGTCAGGGCGAGGATCCGACGTTGGCTCAGGTTGGAGTTTCTGTGCATGACGGCCCCTTCATGAAGGGAGCGGAATCTCGAGGCCATGGAGGTTTTCCACGTTGGGAGATGTGGGATGCCCCCTTCAAGGATTCCTTCTGCGGGACAATTGAGACCTGTTGGACAGCTCCAGGACATCCCATATGGAATGACTCCAGAGCACCGTTCGAGGATGGATGCCTGGGAAGTCCGCCTCGCCTTCCAATTGTCTCCTAGCAACAAGACAGTTTAGATCTAATGGATCTGCGGGAGCAACCGGGGTGGCTGAGTTGAAATGCACTTTCCAGAGGATGGGTCCTAATGTGTGTTTGTGTCCATGAGGGCTTTGGAATGGGGAGGTGGCAACGGGACCCTGAAGTATTCTCCTAAGCTTTGGCATAGCTCCCATGCACAAGTTTCCTTGTGGAGACGAGATTTGTTCTGATGGGTGCCTCAGGAAATCCCCTCTGCTGGTATTGGAATCCAGGCTTTTGAGGAGACATGCCTGTAAACCAAAGCAATGGATCCGATAATGGCCTCGGGTCCTGTCTGGTTCAATCTTCTTGGTATGAGTGGAGGTAGATGAGTGGAGGAAGATGCTCAGTTGGTATCAACCGCCCTTTTTTGTCCCGGGCGACCTACACTATTGGGATGGCCTCAGGGACTTTGGAGGGTTCTCCTAATTTGTACGATTTTTGACAATGGAATGGGCAGAATTCCCATGGACTGGGTGGGGGCAGTCCTAATGTGTGGCTCCAGGGGCCCCAGCCTGGAGGGAGTGTGGCCCAGGACTTTGAGGACAGAAGACTGAAAACACAAACTCAGCTTAAGTTTGAGGACATAGGTATGGCACGCCCGATCTACAAACCATGAGAAGAACTCTTCAGGATATGAAGAATGAGCGAGTCTGAGTCGCTTGCTCAGGCTTTTGTCTCTGGATTTTGTTTCAGCGATGGCCGTGGAATGTTGGGGAGGTCTCATGGGCCATGGACGAATCTTCCTCTCTGTGGATTTGGCCCGATCCCAATTGTTTTTCGTCAATCTGTGGGATGGGAGGACTCCTTTCAGGTTTGTTACCTCAGGTGTCCCACCAAAAGAGGAATTCCAAAGCAGAGCCCTGGGGAAGAGTGAAGGGACACCCCGAACTATGGTTAAAAATTGGGGCCTAGGGGCATGGCAAGCCCAATATGCTGTCTCTTCATATAGGCCCTGAGAGGCCTTACCTGAGGACTGGGCTCAGGCTCAGGGTCACAATGTGTGTTTGTGACCAATGTGGCCCGCAAGCATGGGCTGGGCCTCATGGGCCACGCTTGTTTCAACTACACTGAACGTTGGACAACATGCCAAGCACAAGGTTTCTTGCCATGGGGAAAGAGTTCTGATTTCTGCATCATTTTCAACCCTGGGCAGTGGTTGGAGATAAGGTCTAGGATCTGGAGCCTGAAAACCGCAGTTGGGAAGAGATGACGACCTAAGGCCATGGCGGGTCAGATATGCTCAGTGTGCGGCCAGCTGTCTGTGTGGGACCAGGAGGTCCAGGCTCAGGCTGAGTCAGAAGGGGAAATAGTGCCCAGGTCAGCCTATATGTTTGGGGTACAGCTGATTGGCGTGCAGGTTGATCCTCATTTGGGGTTTCGGGGTAGCCCTGAGGGCAATGTTTTACTTCTGTAGGGCAGGCAGTGTTCGGCATTGTAGTTCTGGATTGCCAAACTGGAGGGCTTGTGGGCCAGTAGTCTGAGGACGGAGTCTGAGAACCCAAGCTAGGCCTAGGTTTCTGGGTGAGGATATGGCAGGCACAATCTACAGACCTCAATAGAGATCTCGTGCATCTGAAGTCAGGGCAAGGATCAGACGATCGCTCAGGTTGGACTTTCTGCCCTGATGGCCCTTTCTTGAAGGGGGTTGGATCACGAGGACATGGGGGTTTTCCCACGATGGGAGTTGTGAGAAGCTCCAAACTGCAAAGATTCTTCTGCAGGACAATTGAGACCTGTTGGTTGGCTCCAGGCCAACGATTCCGAGCAGGGTTCTAAGGATGGATGGCTGGGTAGCCCACCTCGCATTCCAATTGTCTCCAAGCAACAAGACAGGTTAGATCTGCTGGATGTGGGGGGCAACCGAGGAGGCTGAGTTGAAATGGACTCTCCTGTGGATGTGTTCTAATATGTTTTTGTGTCTATGGAGACCTTGGAATGAAGCGGTGGCCCTGGGGCCCTGAAGGGTTCTCCTAAACAGAGGCTTTGACACAGCTCCAACGTGCATGTTTCCCAAGTGTAGATGAGATTTGTTCTGATGGGTGAGTCAAGAAACAGCCATATGCTGGTATTGAAATCCAGGCCTCTGAGGAGAGATGCCTGGAAACCAAAGCAATGGATCCGATTAGTGCCTAGGGGCCTGTTCGTTCCTTTTTACCTCTGGGGACATCAGTCTACGGGTCTGAGTGCAGGTAGGTGCTCAAATGGGCTCAGATTGCCCCTGTTTGTCCTGGGAAGCCACAACTATTGGGATGGCCTCAGGGACTATGGAGGTTATCCTACTAGTAGGGTTGTGGCCATTGGAATGGGCACATACAATTCCCTTGGAGAGGGCAAGTACAGTCCTCAGGTTTGGCTCCAGGGCCCTGAGCCTGTAGGGTGTGTAGGCCAGAGCTGTTTGGACAGTTGTCTGAAAACACAAACTCGGCTTATGTTTTGGGTCATAGGTATGGCAGGATTGATCTACAGACCATGAGGAGAACACTTCGGGATATGAAAAAACGGCGAGTGTGAGGCTCTTGCTCAAGTTTTTGTCTCTGGATATCGTGTCACTCATGGTCGTGAAATTGCCGGGTGACTTCATGGGAAATGGACGAGTCTTACTCTCTGGGGGTTCGGTCCCGTCCAAAGAGTTTGCGGTCATTCTGGGGATGGAAGAAGTCCGTTTTTTTCTTGTTGTTGTCGATTTGTTTCATTTTGTTTTTCCACCTCAGATGTCCCACCAAATGAGGGATTCCAGAGTAGAGCCCTGGGGTGGGGCGACTGGACAACCAGAAATCTGGTTAAAAATTGGGGACTAGGGACATGTCAAGCCCATTATGACATCTAATGGTCCAGCCACTGAGAGGACTTACTAGAGGACAGGACTCACGCTGAGGTCACAATGCGTGTTTATGCTCTCGTCGCACTCAAGAATGGGCGGGGCCTCAGGGTGAATGCTGGTTTCTCCTACACTGAACGTTGGACAACATGCCAACCACAAGGTTTCGTGCCATGGGTCAGGAAGAGTTCTGATTTCTGCATCACAGTCACCCGTGGGCAGTGATTGGAGATAAGGTCTAGGTTCTAAAGCCTGAAAACTGAGGTAGGGAAGAGATGATGACCTAAGGCCAGGGCGGGTCTGATGTGCTCAGGGTGCGGTCAGCGGTCTGGGTGTTGGTCAGCAGGTCCGGGCTCAGGTTGTGTCAGACAGTGCATTAGTGCCCAGATTAGACTATATAATTTGGGTACATTCGAGTGCCGTGTAGGTTTATCTTCATTTAAGCTGCCTGGTCAGCTCATTAGGCAATATATTTTTTCTAGAGGGCAGGCAGAGTGCTTCATTGTCGGTCCGGAATTGCCAAACATGAGGGCTTCGGGGCCAGGAGAGTGAGGACGGAAGTCTGAGAACACAAGCTAGACTTCGGATTCAGGGTGAGGGCACGGCAGGTACCCCCTGCAGATCTGAACCAATATCTCATGCATCTGAAGTCAGGGCGAGGATCCGACGTTGGCTCAGGTTGGAGTTTCTGTGCATGACGGCCCCTTCATGAAGGGAGCGGAATCTCGAGGCCATGGAGGTTTTCCACGTTGGGAGATGTGGGATGCCCCCTTCAAGGATTCCTTCTGCGGGACAATTGAGACCTGTTGGACAGCTCCAGGACATCCCATATGGAATGACTCCAGAGTACCATTCGAGGATGGATGCCTGGGAAGTCCGCCTCGCCTTCCAATTGTCTCCTAGCAACAAGACAGTTTAGATCTAATGGATCTGCGGGAGCAACCGGGGTGGCTGAGTTGAAATGCGTTTCCAGAGGATGGGTCCTAATGTGTGTTTGTGTCCATGAGTGCCTTGGAATGGGGAGGTGGCACCGGGACCCTGAAGTATTCTCCTAAGCTTTGGCATAGCTCCCATGCACAAGTTTCCTTGTGGAGACGAGATTTGTTCTGATGGGTGCCTCAGGAAATCCCCTCTGCTGGTATTGGAATCCAGGCTTTTGAGGAGACATGCCTGTAAACCAAAGCAATGGATCCGATAATGGCCTCGGGTCCTGTCTGGTTCAATCTTCTTGGTATGAGTGGAGGTAGATGAGTGGAGGAAGATGCTCAGCTGCTATCAACCGCCCTTTTTTGTCCCGGGCGACCTACACTATTGGGATGGCATCAGGGACTTTGGAGGGTTCTCCTAATTTGTACGATTTTTGACAATGGAATGGGCAGAATTCCCATGGATTGGGTGGGCGCAGTCCTAATGTGTGGCTACAGTGGCCCCAGCCTGGAGGGAGTGTGGCCCAGGACTTTGAGGACAGAAGACTGAAAACACAAACTCAGCTTAAGTTTGGGGACGTAGGTATGGCACGCCCGATCTACAAACCATGAGAAGAACTCTTCAGGATATGAAGAATGAGCGAGTCTGAGTCGCTTGCTCAGGCTTTTGTCTCTGGATTTTGTTTCCGCGATGGCCGCGGAATGTTGGGGAGGTCTCATGGGCCATGGACGAATCTTCCTCTCTGTGGATTTGGCCCGATCCCAATTGTTTTTCGTCAATCTGTGGGATGGGAGGACTCCTTTCAGGTTTGTTACCTCAGGTGTCCCACCAAAAGAGGAATTCCAAAGCAGAGCCCTGGGGAAGAGTGAAGGGACACCCCGAACTATGGTTAAAAATTGGGGCCTAGGGGCATGGCAAGCCCAATATGCTGTCTCTTCATATAGGCCCTGAGAGGCCTTACCTGAGGACTGGGCTCAGGCTCAGGGTCACAATGTGTGTTTGTGACCAATGTGGCCCGCAAGCATGGGCTGGGCCTCATGGGCCACGCTTGTTTCAACTACACTGAACGTTGGACAACATGCCAAGCACAAGGTTTCTTGCCATGGGGAAAGAGTTCTGATTTCTGCATCATTTTCTACCCTGGGCAGTGGTTGGAGATAAGGTCTAGGTTCTGGAGCCTGAAAACCGCAGTTGGGAAGAGATGACGACCTAAGGCCATGGCGGGTCCGATGTGCTCAGTGTGCGGCCAGCTGTCTGGGTGGGACCAGGAGGTCCAGGCTCAGGCTGGGTCAGAAGGGGAAATAGTGCCCAGGTCAGCCTATATGTTTGGGGTACAGCCGATTGGCGTGCAGGTTGATCCTCATTTGGGTTTTCGGGGTAGCCCTGAGGGCAATGTTTTACTTCTGTAGGGCAGGCAGAGTGCGGCATTGTTGTTCTGGATTGCCAAACTGGAGGGCTTGTGGGCCAGTAGTCTGAGGACGGAGTCTGAGAACCCAAGCTAGGCCTAGGTTTCTGGGTGAGGATATGGCAGGCACAATCTACAGACCTCAATAGAGATCTCGTGCATCTGAAGTCAGGGCAAGGATCAGACGATCGCTCAGGTTGGACTTTCTGCCCTGATGGCCCTTTCTTGAAGGGGGTTGGATCACGAGGACATGGGGGTTTTCCCACGATGGGAGTTGTGAGAAGCTCCAAACTGCAAAGATTCTTCTGCAGGACAATTGAAACCTGTTGGTTGGCTCCAGGCCAACGATTCCGAGCAGGGTTCTAAGGATGGATGGCTGGGTAGCCCACCTCGCATTCCAATTGTCTCCAAGCAACAAGACAGGTTAGATCTGCTGGATGTGGGGGGCAACCGAGGAGGCTGAGTTGAAATGGACTCTCCTGTGGATGTGTCCTAATATGTTTTTGTGTCTATGGAGACCTTGGAATGAAGCGGTGGCCCTGGGGCCCTGAAGGGTTCTCCTAAACAGAGGCTTTGACACAGCTCCAACGGGCATGTTTCCCATGTGTAGATGAGATTTGTTCCGATGGGTGAGTCAAGAAACAGCCATATGCTGGTATTGAAATCCAGGCCTCTGAGGAGAGATGCCTGGAAACCAAAGCAATGGATCCGATTAGTGCCTAGGGGCCTGTTCGTTCCTTTTTACCTCTGGGGACATCAGTCTACGGGTCTGAGTGCTGGTAGGTGCTCAAACGGGCTCAGATTGCCCCCTGTTTGTCCTGGGAAGCCACAACTATTGGGATGGCCTCAGGGACTATGGAGGTTATCCTACTAGTAGGGTTGTGGCCATTGGAATGGACACATACAATTCCCTTGGAGAGGGCAAGTACAGTCCTCAGGTTTGGCTCCAGGGCCCTGAGCCTGTAGGGTGTGTAGGCCAGAGCTGTTTGGACAGTTGTCTGAAAACACAAACTCGGCTTATGTTTTGGGTCATAGGTATGGCAGGACTGATCTACAGACCATGAGGAGAACACTTCGGGATATGAAAAAAGGGCGAGTGTGAGGCTCTTGCTCAAGTTTTTGTCTCTGGATATCGTGTCACTCATGGTCGTGAAATTGCCGGGTGACTTCATGGGAAATGGACGAGTCTTACTCTCTGGGGGTTCGGTCCCGTCCAAAGAGTTTGCGGTCATTCTGGGGATGGAAGAAGTCCGTTTTTTTGTTGTTGTTGTCGATTTGTTTCATTTTGTTTTTCCACCTCAGATGTCCCACCAAATGAGGGATTCCAGAGGAGAGCCCTGGGGTAGGGCGACTGGACAACCAGAAATCTGGTTAAAAATTGGGGACTAGGGACATGTCAAGCCCATTATGACATCTAATGGTCCAGACACTGAGAGGACTTACTAGAGGACAGGACTCCCGCTGAGGTCACAATGCGTGTTTATGCTCTCGTCGCACTCAAGAATGGGCGGGGCCTCAGGGTGAATGCTGGTTTCTCCTACACTGAACGTTGGACAACATGCCAACCACAAGGTTTCTTGCCATGGGTCAGGAAGAGTTCTGATTTCTGCATCACAGTCACCCGTGGGCAGTGATTGGAGATAAGGTCTAGGTTCTGAAGCCTGAAAACTGAGGTAGGGAAGAGATGATGACCCAAGGCCAGGGCGGGTCTGATGTGCTCAGGGTGCGTTCAGCTGTCTGGGTGTTGGTCAGCAGGTCCGGGCTCAGGTTGTGTCAGACAGTGCATTAGTGCCCAGGTTAGACTATATAATTTGGGTACATTCGAGTGCCGTGTAGGTGTATCTTCATTTAAGCTGCCTGGGCTGCTCATTAGGCAATATATTTTTTCTAGAGGGCAGGCAGAGTGCTTCATTGTCGGTCCGGAATTGCCAAACATGAGGGCTTCGGGGCCAGGAGAGTGAGGACGGAAGTCTGAGAACACAAGCTAGACTTCGGATTCAGGGTGAGGGCACGGCAGGTACCCCCTGCAGATCTTAACCAATATCTCATGCATCTGAAGTCAGGGCGAGGATCCGACGTTGGCTCAGGTTGGAGTTTCTGTGCATGACGGCCCCTTCATGAAGGGAGCGGAATCTCGAGGCCATGGAGGTTTTCCACGTTGGGAGATGTGGGATGCCCCCTTCAAGGATTCCTTCTGCGGGACAATTGAGACCTGTTGGACAGCTCCAGGACATCCCATATGGAATGACTCCAGAGCACCATTCGAGGATGGATGCCTGGGAAGTCCGCCTCGCCTTCCAATTGTCTCCTAGCAACAAGACAGTTTAGATCTAATGGATCTGCGGGAGCAACCGGGGTGGCTGAGTTGAAATGCACTTTCCAGAGGATGGGTCCTAATGTGTGTTTGTGTCCATGAGGGCTTTGGAATGGGGAGGTGGCAACGGGACCCTGAAGTATTCTCCTAAGCTTTGGCATAGCTCCCATGCACAAGTTTCCTTGTGGAGACGAGATTTGTTCTGATGGGTGCCTCAGGAAATCCCCTCTGCTGGTATTGGAATCAAGGCTTTTGAGGAGACATGCCTGTAAACCAAAGCAATGGATCCGATAATGGCCTCGGGTCCTGTCTGGTTCAATCTTCTTGGTATGAGTGGAGGTAGATGAGTGGAGGAAGATGCTCAGCTGCTATCAACCGCCCTTTTTTGTCCCGGGCGACCTACACTATTGGGATGGCCTCAGGGACTTTGGAGGGTTCTCCTAATTTGTACGATTTTTGACAATGGAATGGGCAGAATTCCCATGGATTGGGTGGCGGCAGTCCTAATGTGTGGCTCCAGGGGCCCCAGCCTGGAGGGAGTGTGGCCCAGGACTTTGAGGACAGAAGACTGAAAACACAAACTCAGCTTAAGTTTGAGGACATAGGTATGGCACGCCCGATCTACAAACCATGAGAAGAACTCTTCAGGATATGAAGAATGAGCGAGTCTGAGTCGCTTGCTCAGGCTTTTGTCTCTGGATTTGTTTCAGCGATGGCCGTGGAATGTTGGGGAGGTCTCATGGGCCATGGACGAATCTTCCTCTCTGTGGATTTGGCCCGATCCCAATTGTTTTTCGTCAATCTGTGGGATGGGAGGACTCCTTTCAGGTTTGTTACCTCAGGTGTCCCACCAAAAGAGGAATTCCAAAGCAGAGCCCTGGGGAAGAGTGAAGGGACACCCCGAACTATGGTTAAAAATTGGGGCCTAGGGGCATGGCAAGCCCAATATGCTGTCTCTTCATATAGGCCCTGAGAGGCCTTACCTGAGGACTGGGCTCAGGCTCAGGGTCACAATGTGTGTTTGTGACCAATGTGGCCCGCAAGCATGGGCTGGGCCTCATGGGCCACGCTTGTTTCAACTACACTGAACGTTGGACAACATGCCAAGCACAAGGTTTCTTGCCATGGGGAAAGAGTTCTGATTTCTGCATCATTTTCAACCCTGGGCAGTGGTTGGAGATAAGGTCTAGGATCTGGAGCCTGAAAACCGCAGTTGGGAAGAGATGACGACCTAAGGCCATGGCGGGTCCGATATGCTCAGTGTGCGGCCAGCTGTCTGGGTGGGACCAGGAGGTCCAGGCTCAGGCTGAGTCAGAAGGGGAAATAGTGCCCAGGTCAGCCTATATGTTTGGGGTACAGCTGATTGGCGTGCAGGTTGATCCTCATTTGGGGTTTCGGGGTAGCCCTGAGGGCAATGTTTTACTTCTGTAGGGCAGGCAGAGTTCGGCATTGTAGTTCTGGATTGCCAAACTGGAGGGCTTGTGGGCCAGTAGTCTGAGGACGGAGTCTGAGAACCCAAGCTAGGCCTAGGTTTCTGGGTGAGGATATGGCAGGCACAATCTACAGACCTCAATAGAGATCTCGTGCATCTGAAGTCAGGGCAAGGATCAGACGATCGCTCAGGTTGGACTTTCTGCCCTGATGGCCCTTTCTTGAAGGGGGTTGGATCACGAGGACATGGGGGTTTTCCCACGATGGGAGTTGTGAGAAGCTCCAAACTGCAAAGATTCTTCTGCAGGACAATTGAGACCTGTTGGTTGGCTCCAGGCCAACGATTCCGAGCAGGGTTCTAAGGATGGATGGCTGGGTAGCCCACCTCGCATTCCAATTGTCTCCAAGCAACAAGACAGGTTAGATCTGCTGGATGTGGGGGGCAACCGAGGAGGCTGAGTTGAAATGGACTCTCCTGTGGATGTGTTCTAATATGTTTTTGTGTCTATGGAGACCTTGGAATGAAGCGGTGGCCCTGGGGCCCTGAAGGGTTCTCCTAAACAGAGGCTTTGACACAGCTCCAACGTGCATGTTTCCCAAGTGTAGATGAGATTTGTTCTGATGGGTGAGTCAAGAAACAGCCATATGCTGGTATTGAAATCCAGGCCTCTGAGGAGAGATGCCTGGAAACCAAAGCAATAGATCCGATTAGTGCCTAGGGGCCTGTTCGTTCCTTTTTACCTCTGGGGACATCAGTCTACGGGTCTGAGTGCAGGTAGGTGCTCAAATGGGCTCAGATTGCCCCTGTTTGTCCTGGGAAGCCACAACTATTGGGATGGCCTCAGGGACTATGGAGGTTATCCTACTAGTAGGGTTGTGGCCATTGGAATGGGCACATACAATTCCCTTGGAGAGGGCAAGTACAGTCCTCAGGTTTGGCTCCAGGGCCCTGAGCCTGTAGGGTGTGTAGGCCAGAGCTGTTTGGACAGTTGTCTGAAAACACAAACTCGGCTTATGTTTTGGGTCATAGGTATGGCAGGACTGATCTACAGACCATGAGGAGAACACTTCGGGATATGAAAAAACGGCGAGTGTGAGGCTCTTGCTCAAGTTTTTGTCTCTGGATATCGTGTCACTCATGGTCGTGAAATTGCCGGGTGACATCATGGGAAATGGACGAGTCTTACTCTCTGGGGGTTCGGTCCCGTCCAAAGAGTTTGTGGTCATTCTGGGGATGGAAGAAGTCCGTTTTTTTCTTGTTGTTGTCGATTTGTTTCATTTTGTTTTTCCACCTCAGATGTCCCACCAAATGAGGGATTCCAGAGTAGAGCCCTGGGGTGGGGCGACTGGACAACCAGAAATCTGGTTAAAAATTGGGGACTAGGGACATGTCAAGCCCATTATGACATCTAATGGTCCAGCCACTGAGAGGACTTACTAGAGGACAGGACTCACGCTGAGGTCACAATGCGTGTTTATGCTCTCGTCGCACTCAAGAATGGGCGGGGCCTCAGGGTGAATGCTGGTTTCTCCTACACTGAACGTTGGACAACATGCCAACCACAAGGTTTCGTGCCATGGGTCAGGAAGAGTTCTGATTTCTGCATCACAGTCACCCGTGGGCAGTGATTGGAGATAAGGTCTAGGTTCTAAAGCCTGAAAACTGAGGTAGGGAAGAGATGATGACCTAAGGCCAGGGCGGGTCTGATGTGCTCAGGGTGCGGTCAGCGGTCTGGGTGTTGGTCAGCAGGTCCGGGCTCAGGTTGTGTCAGACAGTGCATTAGTGCCCAGATTAGACTATATAATTTGGGTACATTCGAGTGCCGTGTAGGTTTATCTTCATTTAAGCTGCCTGGTCAGCTCATTAGGCAATATATTTTTTCTAGAGGGCAGGCAGAGTGCTTCATTGTCGGTCCGGAATTGCCAAACATGAGGGCTTCGGGGCCAGGAGAGTGAGGACGGAAGTCTGAGAACACAAGCTAGACTTCGGATTCAGGGTGAGGGCACGGCAGGTACCCCCTGCAGATCTGAACCAATATCTCATGCATCTGAAGTCAGGGCGAGGATCCGACGTTGGCTCAGGTTGGAGTTTCTGTGCATGACGGCCCCTTCATGAAGGGAGCGGAATCTCGAGGCCATGGAGGTTTTCCACGTTGGGAGATGTGGGATGCCCCCTTCAAGGATTCCTTCTGCGGGACAATTGAGACCTGTTGGACAGCTCCAGGACATCCCATATGGAATGACTCCAGAGTACCATTCGAGGATGGATGCCTGGGAAGTCCGCCTCGCCTTCCAATTGTCTCCTAGCAACAAGACAGTTTAGATCTAATGGATCTGCGGGAGCAACCGGGGTGGCTGAGTTGAAATGCGTTTCCAGAGGATGGGTCCTAATGTGTGTTTGTGTCCATGAGTGCCTTGGAATGGGGAGGTGGCACCGGGACCCTGAAGTATTCTCCTAAGCTTTGGCATAGCTCCCATGCACAAGTTTCCTTGTGGAGACGAGATTTGTTCTGATGGGTGCCTCAGGAAATCCCCTCTGCTGGTATTGGAATCCAGGCTTTTGAGGAGACATGCCTGTAAACCAAAGCAATGGATCCGATAATGGCCTCGGGTCCTGTCTGGTTCAATCTTCTTGGTATGAGTGGAGGTAGATGAGTGGAGGAAGATGCTCAGCTGCTATCAACCGCCCTTTTTTGTCCCGGGCGACCTACACTATTGGGATGGCCTCAGGGACTTTGGAGGGTTCTCCTAATTTGTACGATTTTTGACAATGGAATGGGCAGAATTCCCATGGATTGGGTGGGGGCAGTCCTAATGTGTGGCTACAGTGGCCCCAGCCTGGAGGGAGTGTGGCCCAGGACTTTGAGGACAGAAGACTGAAAACACAAACTCAGCTTAAGTTTGGGGAGGTAGGTATGGCACGCCCGATCTACAAACCATGAGAAGAACTCTTCAGGATATGAAGAATGAGCGAGTCTGAGTCGCTTGCTCAGGCTTTTGTCTCTGGATTTTGTTTCCGCGATGGCCGCGGAATGTTGGGGAGGTCTCATGGGCCATGGACGAATCTTCCTCTCTGTGGATTTGGCCCGATCCCAATTGTTTTTCGTCAATCTGTGGGATGGGAGGACTCCTTTCAGGTTTGTTACCTCAGGTGTCCCACCAAAAGAGGAATTCCAAAGCAGAGCCCTGGGGAAGAGTGAAGGGACAACCCGAACTATGGTTAAAAATTGGGGCCTAGGGGCATGGCAAGCCCAATATGCTGTCTCTTCATATAGGCCCTGAGAGGCCTTACCTGAGGACTGGGCTCAGGCTCAGGGTCACAATGTGTGTCTGTGACTAATGTGGCCCGCAAGCATGGGCTGGGCCTCATGGGCCACGCTTGTTTCAACTACACTGAACGTTGGACAACATGCCAAGCACAAGGTTTCTTGCCATGGGGAAAGAGTTCTGATTTCTGCATCATTTTCAACCCTGGGCAGTGGTTGGAGATAAGGTCTAGGTTCTGGAGCCTGAAAACCGCAGTTGGGAAGAGATGACGACCTAAGGCCATGGCGGGTCCGATGTGCTCAGTGTGCGGCCAGCTGTCTGGGTGGGACCAGGAGGTCCAGGCTCAGGCTGGGTCAGAAGGGGAAATAGTGCCCAGGTCAGCCTATATGTTTGGGGTACAGCCGATTGGCGTGCAGGTTGATCCTCATTTGGGTTTTCGGGGTAGCCCTGAGGGCAATGTTTTACTTCTGTAGGGCAGGCAGAGTGCGGCATTGTAGTTCTGGATTGCCCAACTGGAGGGCTTGTGGGCCAGTAGTCTGAGGACGGAGTCTGAGAACCCAAGCTAGGCCTAGGTTTCTGGGTGAGGATATGGCAGGCACAATCTACAGAGCTCAATAGAGATCTCGTGCATCTGAAGTCAGGGCAAGGATCAGACGATCGCTCAGGTTGGACTTTCTGCCCTGATGGCCCTTTCTTGAAGGGGGTTGGATCACGAGGACATGGGGGTTTTCCCACGATGGGAGTTGTGAGAAGCTCCAAACTGCAAAGATTCTTCTGCAGGACAATTGAGACCTGTTGGTTGGCTCCAGGCCAACGATTCCGTGCAGGGTTCTAAGGATGGATGGCTGGGTAGCCCACCTCGCATTCCAATTGTCTCCAAGCAACAAGACAGGTTAGATCTGCTGGATGTGGGGGGCAACCGAGGAGGCTGAGTTGAAATGGACTCTCCTGTGGATGTGTCCTAATATGTTTTTGTGTCTATGGAGACCTTGGAATGAAGCGGTGGCCCTGGGGCCCTGAAGGGTTCTCCTAAACAGAGGCTTTGACACAGCTCCAACGTGCATGTTTCCCAAGTGTAGATGAGATTTGTTCTGATGGGTGAGTCAAGAAACAGCCATATGCTGGTATTGAAATCCAGGCCTCTGAGGAGAGTTTCCTGGAAACCAAAGCAATGGATCCGATTAGTGCCTAGGGGCCTGTTCGTTCCTTTTTACCTCTGGGGACATCAGTCTACGGGTCTGAGTGCAGGTAGGTGCTTAGCTGGGCTCAGATTGCCCCCTGTTTGTCCTGGGAAGCCACAACTATTGGGATGGCCTCAGGGACTTTGGAGGTTATCCTATTAGTAGGGTTGTGGCCATTGGAATGGGCACATACAATTCCCTTGGAGAGGGCAAGTACAGTCCTCAGGTTTGGCTCCAGGGCCCTGAGCCTGTAGGGTGTGTAGGCCAGAGCTGTTTGGACAGTTGTCTGAAAACACAAACTCGGCTCATGTTTTGGGTCATAGTTATGGCAGGACTGATCTACAGACCATGAGGAGAACACTTCGGGATATGAAAAAAGGGCGAGTGTGAGGCTCTTGCTCAAGTTTTTGTCTCTGGATATCGTGTCACTCATGGTCGTGAAATTGCCGGGTGACTTCATGGGAAATGGACGAGTCTTACTCTCTGGGGGTTCGGTCCCGTCCAAAGAGTTTGCGGTCATTCTGGGGATGGAAGAAGTCCGTTTTTTTGTTGTTGTTGTCGATTTGTTTCATTTTGTTTTTCCACCTCAGATGTCCCACCAAATGAGGGATTCCAGAGTAGAGCCCTGGGGTGGGGCGACTGGACAACCAGAAATCTGGTTAAAAATTGGGGACTAGGGACATGTCAAGCCCATTATGACATCTAATGGTCCAGCCACTGAGAGGACTTACTAGAGGACAGGACTCACGCTGAGGTCAAAATGCGTGTTTATGCTCTCGTCGCACTCAAGAATGGGCGGGGCCTCAGGGTGAATGCTGGTTTCTCCTACACTGAACGTTGGACAACATGCCAACCACAAGGTTTCGTGCCATGGGTCAGGAAGAGTTCTGATTTCTGCATCACAGTCACCCGTGGGCAGTGATTGGAGATAAGGTCTAGGTTCTAAAGCCTGAAAACTGAGGTAGGGAAGAGATGATGACCTAAGGCCAGGGCGGGTCTGATGTGCTCAGGGTGCAGTCAGCTTTCTGGGTGATGGTCAGCAGGTCCGGGCTCAGGTTGTGTCAGACAGTGCATTAGTGCCCAGGTTAGACTATATAATTTGGGTACATTCGAGTGCCGTGTATGTTTATCCTCATTTAAGCTGCCTGGGCTGCTCATTAGGCAATATATTTTTTCTAGAGGGCAGGCAGAGTGCTTCATTGTCGGTCCGGAATTGCCAAACTTGAGGGCTTCAGTGCCAGGAGAGTGAGGACGGAAGTCTGAGAACACAAGCTAGACTTCGGATTCAGGGTGAGGGCACGGCAGGTACTCCCTGCAGATCTGAACCAATATCTCATGCATCTGAAGTCAGGGCGAGGATCCGACGTTGGCTCAGGTTGGTGTTTCTGTGCATGACGGCCCCTTCCTGAAGGGAGCGGAATCTCGAGGCCATGGAAATTTTCCACGTTGGGAGATGTGGGATGCCCCCTTCAAGGATTCTTCTGCGGGACAATTGAGACCTGTTGGACAGCTCCAGGACATCCCATATGGAATGACTCCAGAGCACCGTTCGAGGATGGATGCCTGGGAAGTCCGCCTCGCCTTCCAATTGTCTCCTAGCACCAAGACAGTTTAGATCTAATGGATCTGCGGGAGCAACCGGGGTGGCTGATTGAAATGCACTTTCCAGAGGATGGGTCCTAACGTGTGTTTGTGTCCATGAGGGCCTTGGAATGGGGAGGTGGCACCGGGACCCTGAAGTATTCTCCTAAGCTTTGGCATAGCTCCCATGCACAAGTTTCCTTGTGGAGACTAGATTTGTTCTGATGGGTGCCTCAGGAAATCCACTCTGCTGGTATTGGAATCCAGGCTTTTGAGGAGACTTGCCTGTAAACCAAAGCAATGGATTCGATAATGGCCTCGGGTCCTGTCAGGTTCAATCTTCTTGGTATGAGTGGAGGTAGATAAGTGGAGGTAGATGCTCAGCTGCTATCAACCGCCCTTTTTTGTCCCGGGCGACCTACACTATTGGGATGGCCTCAGGGACTTTGGAGGGTTCTCCTAATTTGTACGATTTTTGACAATGGAATGGGCAGAATTCCCAACGATTGGGTGGGGGCAGTCCTAATGTGTGGCTCCAGGGGCCCCAGCCTGGAGGGAGTGTGGCCCAGGACTTTGAGGACAGAAGACTGAAAACACAAACTCAGCTTAAGATTGGGGACATAGGTATGGCACGCCCGATCTACAAACCATGAGAAGAACTCTTCAGGATATGAAGAATGAGCGAGTCTGAGGCGCTTGCTCAGGTTTTTGTCTCTGGATTTTGTTTCAGCGATGGCCGTGGAATGTTGGGGAGGTCTCATGGGCCATGGACGAATCTTCCTCTCTGTGGATTTGGCCCGATCCCAATTGTTTTTCGTCAATCTGTGGGATGGGAGGACTCCTTTCAGGTTTGTTACCTCAGGTGTCCCACCAAAAGAGGAATTCCAAAGCAGAGCCCTGGGCAAGAGTGAAGGGACAACCCGAACTATGGTTAAAAATTGGGGCCTAGGGGCATGGCAACCCAATATGCTGTCTCTTCATATAGGCCCTGAGAGGCCTTACCTGAGGACTGGACTCAGGCTCAGGGTCACAATGTGTGTTTGTGACCAATGTGGCCCACAAGCATGGGCTGGGCCTCATGGGCCACGCTTGTTTCAACTACACTGAACGTTGGACAACATGCCAACCACAAGGTTTCTTGCCATGGGGAAAGAGTTCTGATTTCTGCATCATTTTCAACCCTGGGCAGTGGTTGGAGATAAGGTCTAGGTTCTGGAGCCTGAAAAGCGCAGTTGGGAAGAGATGACGACCTAAGGCCATGGCGGGTCCGATGTGCTCAGTGTGCGGCCAGCTGTCTGGGTGGGACCAGGAGGTCCAGGCTCAGGCTGGGTCAGAAGGGGAAATAGTGCCCAGGTCAGCCTATATTGTTTGGGGTACAGCCGAATGGCGTGCAGGTGGATCCTCATTTGGGGTTTCGGGGTAGCCCTGAGGGCAATGTTTTACTACTGTAGGGCAGGCAGAGTGCGGCATTGTAGTTCTGGATTGCCCAACTGGAGGGCTTGTGGGCCAGTAGTCTGAGGACGGAGTCTGAGAACCCAAGCTAGTCCTAGGTTTCTGGGTGAGGATATGGCAGGCACAATCTACAGACCTCAATAGAGATCTCGTGCATCTGAAGTCAGGGCAAGGATCAGACGATCGCTCAGGTTGGACTTTCTGCCCTGATGGCCCTTTCTTGAAGGGGGTTGGATCACGAGGACATGGGGGTTTTCCCACGATGGGAGTTGTGAGAAGCTCCAAACTGCAAAGATTCTTCTGCAGGACAAGTGAGACCAGTTGGTTGGCTCCAGGCCAACGATTCCGAGCAGGGTTCTAAGCATGGATGGCTGGGTAGCCCACCTCGCATTCCAATTGTCTCCAAGCAACAAGACAGGTTAGATCTGCTGGATGTGGGGGGCAACCGAGGAGGCTGAGTTGAAATGGACTCTCCTGTGGATGTGTCCTAATATGCTTTTGTGTCTATGGAGACCTTGGAATGAAGCGGTGGCCCTGGGGCCCTGAAGGGTTCTCCTAAACAGAGGCTTTGACACAGCTCCAACGGGCATGAATCCCATGTGTAGATGAGATTTGTTCTGATGGGTGAGTCAAGAAACAGCCATATGCTGGTATTGAAATCCAGGCCTCTGAGGAGAGATGCCTGGAAACCAAAGCAATGGATCCGATTAGTGCCTAGGGGCCTGTTCGTTCCTTTTTACCTCTGGGGACATCAGTCTACGGGTCTGAGTGCAGGTAGGTGCTCAGATGGGCTCAGATTGTCCCTGTTTGTCCTGGGAAGCCACAACTCTTGGGATGGCCTCAGGGACTTTGGAGGTTATCCTACTAGTAGGGTTGTGGCCATTGGAATGGGCACATACAATTCCCTTGGAGAGGGCAAGTACAGTCCTCAGGTTTGGCTCCAGGGCCCTGAGCCTGTAGGGTGTGTAGGCCAGAGCTGTTTGGACAGTTGTCTGAAAACACAAACTCGGCTTATGTTTTGGGTCATAGGTATGGCAGGACTGATCTACAGACCATGAGGAGAATACTTCGGGATATGAAAAAAGGGCGAGTGTGAGGCTCTTGCTCAAGTTTTTGTCTCTGGATATCGTGTCACTCATGGTCGTGAAATTGCCAGGTGACTTCATGGGAAATGGACGAGTCTTACTCTCTGGGGATTTGGTCCCGTCCATGGACTTTGGGGTCATTCTGGGGATGGAAGAAGTCCTTTTTTTTGTTGTTGTTGTCGATTTGTTTCATTTTGTTTTTCAACTTCAGATGTCCCACCAAATGAGGGATTCCAGAGTAGAGCCCTGGGGTGGGGCGACTGGACAACCAGAAATCTGGTTAAAAATTGGGGAGTAGGGACATGTCAAGCCCATTATGACATCTAATGGTCCAGCCACTGAGAGGACTTACTAGAGGACAGGACTCACGCTGAGGTCACAATGCGTGTTTATGCTCTCGTCGCACTCAAGAATGGGCGGGGCCTCAGGGTGAATGCTGGTTTCTCCTACACTGAACGTTGGACAACATGCCAACCACAAGTTTTCTTGCCATGGGTCAGGAAGAGTTCTGATTTCTGCATCACAGTCACCCGTGGGCAGTGATTGGAGATAAGGTCTAGGTTCTGAAGCCTGAAAACTGAGGTAGGGAAGAGATGATGACCTAAGGCCATGGCGGGTCTGATGTGCTCAGCGTGCGGTCAGCTGTCTGGGTGTTGGTCAGCAGGTCCGGGCTCAGGTTGTGTCAGACAGTGCATAGTGCCCAGGTTAGACTATATAATTTGGGTACATTCGAGTGCCGTGTAGGTTTATCCTCATTTAAGCTGCCTGGGCTGCTCATTAGGCAATATATTTTTTCTAGAGGGCAGGCAGAGTGCTTCATTGTCGGTCCGGAATTGCCAAACTTGAGGGCTTCGGGGCCAGGAGAGTGAGGACGGAAGTCTGAGAACACAAGCTAGACTTCGGATTCAGGGTGAGGGCACGCCAGGTACCCCCTGCAGATCTGAACCAATATCTCATGCATCTGAAGTCAGGGCGAGGATCCGACGTTGGCTCAGGTTGGAGTTTCTGTGCATGACGGCCCCTTCATGAAGGGAGCGGAATCTCGAGGCCATGGAGGTTTTCCACGTTGGGAGATGTGGGATGCCCCCTTCAAGGATTCCTTCTGCGGGACAATTGAGACCTGTTGGACAGCTCCAGGACATCCCATATGGAATGACTCCAGAGCACCGTTCGAGGATGGATGCCTGGGACTTCCGCCTCGCCTTCCAATTGTCTCCTAGCAACAAGACAGTTTAGATCTAATGGATCTGCGGGAGCAACCGGGGTGGCTGAGTTGAAATGCACTTTCCAGAGGATGGGTCCTAACGTGTGTTTGTGTCCATGAGGGCCTTGGAATGGGGAGGTGGCACCAGGACCCTGAAGTATTCTCCTAAGCTTTGGCATAGCTCCCATGCACAAGTTTCCTTGTGGAGACGAGATTTGTTCTGATGGGTGCCTCAGGAAATCCCCTCTGCTGGTATTGGAATCCAGGCTTTTGAGGAGACTTGCCTGTAAACCAAAGCAATGGATCCGATAATGGCCTCGGGTCCTGTCTGGTTCAATCTTCTTGGTATGAGTGGAGGTAGATAAGTGGAGGTAGATGCTCAGCCGGTATCACCCGCCCTTTTTTGTCCCGGGCGACCTACACTATTGGGATGGCCTCAGGGACTTTGGAGGGTTCTCCTAATTTGTACGATTTTTTACAATGGAATGGGCAGAATTCCCATGGATTGGGTGGGGCAGTCCTAATGTGTGGCTCCAGGGGCCCCAGCCTGGAGGGAGTGTGGCCCAGGACTTTGAGGACAGAAGACTGAAAACACAAACTCAGCTTAAGATTGGGGACGTAGGTATGGCACGCCCGATCTACAAACCATGAGAAGAACTCTTCAGGATATAAAGAATGAGCGAGTCTGAGGTGCTTGCTCTGGGTTTTTCTCTGGATTTTGTTTAGCGATGGCCGTGGAATTTTGGGGAGGTCTCATGGGCCATGGACGAATCTTCCTCTCTGTGGATTTGGCGCGATCCCAATTGTTTTTCGTCAATCTGTGGGATGGGAGGACTCCTTTCAGGTTTGTTACCTCAGGTGTCCCACTAAAAGAGGAATTCCAAAGCAGAGTCCTGGGGAAGAGTGAAGGGACAACCCGAACTATGGTTAAAAATTGGGGCCTAGGGGCATGGCAAGCCCAATATGCTGTCTCTTCATATAGGCCCTGAGAGGCCTTACCTGAGGACTGGGCTCAGGCTGAGGGTCACAATGTGTGTTTGTGACCAATGTGGCCCGCAAGCATGGGCTGGGCCTCATGGGCCACGCTTGTTTCAACTACACTGAACGTTGGACAACATGCCAAGCACAAGGTTTCTTGCCATGGGGAAAGAGTTCTGATTTCTGCATCATTTTCAACCCTGGGCAGTGGTTGGAGATAAGGTCTAGGTTCTGGAGCCTGAAAAGCGCAGTTGGGAAGAGATGACGACCTAAGGCCATGGCGGGTCCGATGTGCTCAGTGTGCGGCCAGCTGTCTGAGTGGGACCAGGAGGGCCAGGCGAAGGCTGGGTCAGAAGGGGAAATAGTGCCCAGGTCAGCCTATATATTTGGGGTACAGCCGAATGGCGTGACGGTTGATCCTCATTTGGGGTTTCGGGGTAGCCCTGAGGGCAATGTTTTACTTCTGTAGGGCAGGCATAGTGCGGCATTGTAGTTCTGGATTGCCCAACTGGAGGGCTTGTGGGTCAGTAGTCTGAGGACGGAGTCTGAGAAACCAAGCTAGGCCTAGGTTTCTGGATGAGGATATGGCAGGCACAATCTACAGACCTCAATAGAGATCTCGTGCATCTGAAGTCAGGGCAAGGATCAGACGATCGCTCAGGTTGGACTTTCTGCCCTGATGGCCCTTTCTTGAAGGGGGTTGGATCACGAGGACATGGGGGTTTTCCCACAATGGGAGTTGTGAGAAGCTCCAAACTGCAAAGATTCTTCTGCAGGACAATTGAGACCTGTTGGTTGGCTCCAGGCCAACGATTCCGAGCAGGGTTCTTAGGATGGATGGCTGGGTAGCCCACCTCGCATTCCAATTGTCTCCAAGCAACAAGACAGGTTAGATCTGCTGGATGTGGGGGGCAACCGAGGAGGCTGAGTTGAAATGGACTCTCCTGTGGATGTGTCCTAATGTTTTTGTGTCTATGGAGACCTTGGAATGAAGCGGTGGCCCTGGGGCCCTGAAGGGTGCTACTAAACAGAGGCTTTGACACAGCTCCAACGGGCATGTTTCCCATGTGTAGATGAGATTTGTTCCGATGGGTGAGTCAAGAAATAGCCATATGCTGGTATTGAAATCCAGGCCTCTGAGGAGAGATGCCTGGAAACCAAAGCAATGGATCCGATTAGTGCCTAGGGGCCTGTTCGTTCCTTTTTACCTCTGGGGACATCAGTCTACGGGTCTGAGTGCAGGTAGGTGCTCATATGGGCTCAGATTGCCCCTGTTTGTCCTGGGACGCCACAATTCTTGGGATGGCCTCAGGGACTTTGGAGGTTATCCTACTAGTAGGGTTGTGGCCATTGGAATGGGCACATACAATTCCCTTGGAGAGGGCAAGTACAGTCCTCAGGTTTGGCTCCAGGGACCAGAGCCTGTAGGGTGCGTAGGCCAGAGCTGTTTGGACAGTTGTCTGAAAACACAAACTCGGCTTATGTTTTGGGTCATAGGTATGGCAGGACTGATCTACAGACCATGAGGAGAACACTTCGGGATATGAAAAAAGGGCGAGTGTGAGGCTCTTGCTCAAGTTTTTGTCTCTGGATATCGTGTCACTCATGGTCGTGAAACTGCCGGGTGACTTCATGGGAAATGGACGAGTCTTACACTCTGGGGGTTCGGTCCCGTCCAAAGAGTTTGGGGTCATTCTGGGGATGGAAGTAGTCCGTTTTTTTGTTGTTGTTGTTGATTTGTTTCATTTTGTGTTTCAACCTCAGATGTCCCACCAAATGAGGGATTCCAGAGTAGAGCCCTGGGGTGGGGCGACTGGAAAACCAGAAATCTGGTTAAAAATTGGGGACTAGGGACATGTCAAGCCCATTATGACATCTAATGGTCCAGCCACTGAGAGGACTTACTAGAGGACAGGACTCACGCTGAAGTCACAATGCGTGTTTATGCTCTTGTCGCACTCAAGAATGGGCGGGGCCTCAGGGTGAATGCTGGTTTCTCCTACACTGAAGGTTGGACAACATGCCAACCACAAGGTTTCTTGCCATGGGTCAGGAAGAGTTCTGATTTCTGCATCACAGTCACCCGTGGGCAGTGATTGGAGATAAGGTCTAGGTTCTGAAGCCTGAAAACTGAGGTAGGGAAGAGATGATGACCTAAGGCCATGGCGGGTCTGATGTGCTCAGCGTGCGGTCAGCTGTCTGGGTGTTGGTCAGCAGGTCCGGGCTCAGGTTGTGTCAGACACTGCATTAGTGCCCAGGTTAGACTATATAATTTGGGTACATTCGAGTGCCGTGTAGTTTTATCCTCATTTAAGCTGCCTGGGCTGCTCATTAGGCAATTTATTTTTTCTAGAGGGCAGGCAGAGTGCTTCATTGTCGGTCCGGAATTGCCAAACTTGAGGGCTTCGGGGCCAGGAGAGTGAGGACGGAAGTCTGAGAACACAAGCTAGACTTCGGATTCAGGGTGAGGGCACGGCAGGTACCCCCTGCAGATCTGAACCAATATCTCATGCATCTGAAGTCAGGGCGAGGATCCGACGTTGGCTCAGGTTGGAGTTTCTGTGCATGACGGCCCCTTCATGAAGGGAGCGGAATCTCGAGGCCATGGAGGTTTTCCACGTTGGGAGATGTGGGATGCCCCCTTCAAGGATTCCTTCTGCGGGACAATTGAGACCTGTTGGACAGCTCCAGGACATCCCATATGGAATGACTCCAGAGCACCGTTCGAGGATGGATGCCTGGGAAGTCCGCCTCGCCTTCCAATTGTCTCCTAGCAACAAGACAGTTTAGATCTAATGGATCTGCGGGAGCAACCGGGGTGGCTGAGTTGAAATGCACTTTCCAGAGGATGGGTCCTAACGTGTGTTTGTGTCCATGAGGGCCTTGGAATGGGGAGGTGGCACCGGGACCCTGAAGTATTCTCCTAAGCTTTGGCATAGCTCCCATGCACAAGTTTCCTTGTGGAGACGAGATTTGTTCTGATGGGTGCCTCAGGAAATCCCCTCTGCTGGTATTGGAATCCATGATTTTGAGGAGACTTGCCTGTAAACCAAAGCAATGGATCCGATAATGGCCTCGGGTCCTGTCTGGTTCAATCTTCTTGGTATGAGTGTAGGTAGATGCTCAGCCGGTATCACCCGCCCTTTTTTGTCCCGGGCGACATACACTATTGGGATGGCCTCAGGGACTTTGGAGGGTTCTCCTAATTTGTACGATTTTGACAATGGAATGGGCAGAATTCCCATGGATTGGGTGGGGGCAGTCCTAATGTGTGGCTCCACGGGCCCCAGCCTGGAGGGAGTGTGGCCCAGGACTTGAGGACAGAAGACTGAAAACACAAACTCAGCTTAAGTTTGGGGACGTAGGTATGGCACGCCCGATCTACAAACCATGAGAAGAACTCTTCAGGATATGAAGAATGAGCGAGTCTGAGGCGCTTGCTCAGGCTTTTTCTCTGGATTTTGTTTAGCGATAGCCGTGGAATGTTGGGGAGGTCTCATGGGCCATGGACGAATCTTCCTCTCTGTGGATTTGGCGCGATCCCAATTGTTTTTCGTCAATCTTTGGGATGGGAGGACTCCTTTCAGGTTTGTTACCTCAGGTGTCCCACCAAAAGAGGAATTCCAAAGCAGAGCCCTGGGGAAGAGTGAAGGGACAACCCGAACTATGGTTAAAAATTGGGGCCTAGGGGCATGGCAAGCCCAATATGCTGTCTCTTCATATAGGCCCTGAGAGGCCTTACCTGAGGACTGGGCTCAGGCTGAGGGTCACAATGTGTGTTTGTGACCAATGTGGCCCGCAAGCATGGGCTGGGCCTCATGGGCCACGCTTGTTTCAACTACACTGAACGTTGGACAACATGCCAACCACAAGGTTTCTTGCCATGGGGAAAGAGTTCTGATTTCTGCATCATTTTCAAACCTGGGCAGTGGTTGGAGATAAGGTCTAGGTTCTGGAGCCTGAAAACCGCAGTTGGAAAGAGATGACGACCTAAGGCCATGGCGGGTCCGATGTGCTCAGTGTGCGGCCAGCTGTCTGGGTGGGACCAGGAGGTCCAGGCTCAGGCTGGGTCAGAAGGGGAAATAGTGCCCAGGTCAGCCTATATGTTTGGGGTACAGCCAAATGGCGTGCAGGTTGATCCTCATTTGGGGTTTCGGGGTAGCCCTGAGGGCAATGTTTTACTTCTGTAGGGCAGGCATAGTGCGGCATTGTAGTTCTGGATTGCCCAACTGGAGGGCTTGTGGGCCAGTAGTCTGAGGACGGAGTCTGAGAACCCAAGCTAGGCCTAGGTTTCTGGGTGAGGATATGGCAGGCACAATCTACAGACCTCAATAGAGATCTCGTGCATCTGAAGTCAGGGCAAGGATCAGACGATCGCTCAGGTTGGACTTTCTGCCCTGATGGCCCTTTCTTGAAGGGGGTTGGATCACGAGGACATGGGGGTTTTCGCACGATGGAAGTTGTGAGAATCTCCAAACTGCAAAGATTCTTCTGCAGGACAATTGAGACCTGTTGGTTGGCTCCAGGCCAACGATTCCGTGCAGGGTTCTAAGGATGGATGGCTGGGTAGCCCACATCGCATTCCAATTGTCTCCAAGCAACAAGACAGGTTAGATCTGCTGGATGTGGGGGGCAACCGAGGAGGCTGAGTTGAAATGGACTCTCATGTGGATGTGTCCTAATATGTTTTTTTGTCTATGGAGACCTTGGAATGAAGCGGTGGCCCTGGGGCCCTGAAGGGTTCTCCTAAACAGAAGCTTTGACACAGCTCCAACGTGCATGTTTCCCATGTGTAGATAAGATTTGTTCCGATGGGTGAGTCAAGAAACAGCCATATGCTGGTATTGAAATCCAGGCCTCTGAGGAGAGATGCCTGGAAACCAAAGCAATGGATCCGATTAGTGCCTAGGGGCCTGTTCGTTCCTTTTTACCTCTGGGGACATCAGTCTACGGGTCTGAGTGCAGGTAGGTGCTCAGATGGGCTCAGATTGCCCCTGTTTGTCCTGGGAAGCCACAACTCTTGGGATGGCTTCAGGGACTTTGAGGTTATCCTATTAGTAGGGTTGTGGCCATTGGAATGGGCACATACAATTCCCTTGGAGAGGGCAAGTACAGTCCTCAGGTTTGGCTCCTGGGCCCTGAGCCTGTAGGGTGTGTAGGCCAGAGCTGTTTGGACAGTTGTCTGAAAACACAAACTCGGCTTATGTTTTGGGTCATAGGTATGGCAGGACTGATCTACAGACCATGAGGAGAATACTTCGGGATATGAAAAAAGGGCGAGTGTGAGGCTCTTGCTCAAGTTTTTGTCTCTGGATATCGTGTCACTCATGGTCGTGAAATTGCCAGGTGACTTCATGGGAAATGGACGAGTCTTACTCTCTGGGGATTCGGTCCCGTCCAAGGACTTTGGGGTCATTCTGGGGATGGAAGAAGTTCGTTTTTTTGTTGTTGTTGTCGATTTGTTTCATTTTGTTTTTCAACTTCAGATGTCCCACCAAATGAGGGATTCCAGAGTAGAGCCCTGGGGTGGGGCGACTGGACAACCAGAAATCTGGTTAAAAATTGGGGAGTAGGGACATGTCAAGCCCATTATGACATCTAATGGTCCAGCCACTGAGAGGACTTACTAGAGGACAGGACTCACGCTGAGGTCACAATGCGTGTTTATGCTCTCGTCGCACTCAAGAATGGGCGGGGCCTCAGGGTGAATGCTGGTTTCTCCTACACTGAACGTTGGACAACATGCCAACCACAAGTTTTCTTGCCATGGGTCAGGAAGAGTTCTGATTTCTGCATCACAGTCACCCGTGGGCAGTGATTGGAGATAAGGTCTAGGTTGTGAAGCCTGAAAACTGAGGTAGGGAAGAGATGATGACCTAAGGCCATGGCGGGTCTGATGTGCTCAGCGTGCGGTCAGCTGTCTGGGTGTTGGTCAGCAGGTCCGGGCTCAGGTTGTGTCAGACAGTGCATTAGTGCCCAGGTTAGACTATATAATTTGGGTACATTCGAGTGCCGTGTAGGTTTATCCTCATTTAAGCTGCCTGGGCTGCTCATTAGGCAATATATTTTTTCTAGAGGGCAGGCAGAGTGCTTCATTGTCGGTCCGGAATTGCCAAACTTGAGGGCTTCGGGGCCAGGAGAGTGAGGACGGAAGTCTGAGAACACAAGCTAGACTTCGGATTCAGGGTGAGGGCACGGCAGGTACCCCCTGCAGATCTGAACCAATATCTCATGCATCTGAAGTCAGGGCGAGGATCCGACGTTGGCTCAGGTTGGAGTTTCTGTGCATGACGGCCCCTTCATGAAGGGAGCGGAATCTCGAGGCCATGGAGGTTTTCCACGTTGGGAGATGTGGGATGCCCCCTTCAAGGATTCCTTCTGCGGGACAATTGAGACCTGTTGGACAGCTCCAGGACATCCCATATGGAATGACTCCAGAGCACCATTCGAGGATGGATGCCTGGGAAGTCCGCCTCGCCTTCCAATTGTCTCCTAGCAACAAGACAGTTTAGATCTAATGGATCTGCGGGAGCAACCGGGGTGGCTGAGTTGAAATGCACTTTCCAGAGGATGGGTCCTAACGTGTGTTTGTGTCCATGAGGGCCTTGGAATGGGGAGGTGGCACCGGGACCCTGAAGTATTCTCCTAAGCTTTGGCATAGCTCCCATGCACAAGTTTCCTTGTGGAGACGAGATTTGTTCTGATGGGTGCCTCAGGAAATCCCCTCTGCTGGTATTGGAATCCAGGCTTTTGAGGAGACATGCCTGTAAACCAAAGCAATGGATCCGATAATGGCCTCGGGTCCTGTCTGGTTCAATCTTCTTGGTATGAGTGGAGGCAGATGAGTGGAGGTTGATGCTCAGCCGGTATCAACCGCCCTTTTTTGTCCCGGGCGACCTACACTATTGGGATGGCCTCAGGGACTTTGGAGGGTTCTCCTAATTTGTACGATTTTTGACAATGGAATGGGCAGAATTCCCAAGGATTGGGTGGGGGCAGTCCTAATGTGTGGCTCCAGGGGCCCCAGCCTGGAGGGAGTGTGGCCCAGGACTTTGAGGACAGAAGACTGAAAACACAAACTCAGCTTAAGTTTGGGGACGTAGGTATGGCACGCCCGATCTACAAACCATGAGAAGAACTCTTCAGGATATGAAGAATGAGCGAGTCTTAGGCGCTTGCTCAGGTTTTTGTCTCTGGATTTTGTTTCAGCGATGGCCGTGGAATGTTGGGGAGGTCGCATGGGCCATGGACGAATCTTCCTCTCTGTGGATTTGGCGCGATCCCAATTGTTTTTCGTCAATCTGTCGGATGGGAGGACTCCTTTCAGGTTTGTTACCTCAGGTGTCCCACCAAAGAGGAATTCCAAAGCAGAGCCCTGGGGAAGAGTGAAGGGACAACCCGAACTATGGTTAAAAATTGGGGCCTAGGGGCATGGCAAGCCCAATATGCTGTCTCTTCATATAGGCCCTGAGAGGCCTTACCTGAGGACTGGGCTCAGGCTGAGGGTCACAATGTGTGTTTGTGACCAATGTGGCCCGCAAGCATGGGCTGGGCCTCATGGGCCACGCTTGTTTCAACTACACTGAACGTTGGACAACATGCCAACCACAAGGTTTCTTGCCATGGGGAAAGAGTTCTGATTTCTGCATCATTTTCAACCCTGGGCAGTGGTTGGAGATAAGGTCTAGGTTCTGGAGCCTAAAAAGCGCAGTTGGGAAGAGATGACGACCTAAGGCCATGGCGGGTCCGATGTGCTCAGTGTGCGGCCAGCTGTCTGGGTGGGACCAGGAGGTCCAGGCTCAGGCTGGGTCAGAATGGGAAATAGTGCCCAGGTCAGCCTATATGTTTGGGGTACAGCCGAATGGCCTGCAGGTTGATCCTCATTTGGGGTTTCGGGGTAGCCCTGAGGGCAATGTTTTACTTCTGTAGGGCAGGCATAGTGCGGCATTGTAGTTCTGGATTGCCCAACTGAAGGGCTTGTGGGCCAGTAGTCTGAGGACGGAGTCTGAGACCCAAGCTAGGCCTAGGTTTCTGGGTGAGGATATGGCAGGCACAATCTACAGACCTCAATAGAGGTCTCGTGAATCTGAAGTCAGGGCAAGGATCAGACGATCGCTCAGGTTGGACTTTCTGCCCTGATTGGCCTTTCTTGAAGGGGGTTGGATCACGAGGACATGGGGGTTTTCCCACGTTGGGAGTTGTGAGAAGCTCCAAACTGCAAAGATTCTTCTGCAGGACAATTGAGACCTGTTGGTTGGCTCCAGGCCAACAATTCCGAGCAGGGTTCTAAGGATGGATGGCTGGGTAGCCCACCTCGCATTCCAATTGTCTCCAAGCAACAAGACAGGTTAGATCTGCTGGATGTGGGGGGCAACCGAGGAGGCTGAGTTGAAATGGACTCTCCTGTGGATGTGTCCTAATATGTTTTTGTGTCTATGGAGACCTTGGAATGAAGCGGTGGCCCTGGGGCCCTGAAGGGTTCTCCTAAACAGAGGCTTTGTCACAGCTCCAACGGGCATGTTTCCCATGTGTAGATGAGATTTGTTCCGATGGGTGAGTCAAGAAACAGCCATATGCTGGTATTGAAATCCAGGCCTCTGAGGAGAGATGCCTGGAAACCAAAGCAATGGATCCGATTAGTGCCTAGGGGCCTGTTCGTTCCTTTTTACCTCTGGGGACATCAGTCTACGGGTCTGAGTGCAGGTAGGTGCTCAGATGGGCTCAGATTGCCCCTGTTTGTCCTGGGAAGCCACAACTATTGGGATGGCCTCAGGGACTTTGGAGGTTATCCTACTAGTAGGGTTGTGGCCATTGGAATGGGCACATACAATTCCCTTGGAGAGGGCAAGTACAGTCCTCAGGTTTGGCTCCAGGTCCCTGAGCCTGTAGGGTGTGTAGGCCAGAGCTGTTTGGACAGTTGTCTGAAAACACACTCGGCTTATGTTTTGGGTCATAGGTATGGCAGGACTGATCTACAGACCATGAGGAGGACACTTCGGGATATGAAAAAAGGGCGAGTGTGAGGCTCTTGCTCAAGTTTTTGTCTCTGGATATCGTGTCACTCATGGTCGTGAAACTGCCGGGTGACTTCATGGGAAATGGACGAGTCTTACTCTCTGGGGGTTCGGTCCCGTCCAAAGAGTTTGGGGTCATTCTGGGGATGGAAGTAGTCCGTTTTTTTGTTGTTGTTGTTGATTTGTTTCATTTTGTGTTTCAACCTCAGATGTCCCACCAAATGAGGGATTCCAGAGTAGAGCCCTGGGGTGGGGCGACTGGACAACCAGAAATCTGGTTAAAAATTGGGGACTAGGGACATGTCAAGCCCATTATGACATCTAATGGTCCAGCCACTGAGAGGACTTACTAGAGGACAGGACTCACGCTGAAGTCACAATGCGTGTTTATGCTCTTGTCGCACTCAAGAATGGGCGGGGCCTCAGGGTGAATGCTGGTTTCTCCTACACTGAAGGTTGGACAACATGCCAACCACAAGGTTTCTTGCCATGGGTCAGGAAGAGTTCTGATTTCTGCATCACAGTCACCCGTGGGCAGTGATTGGAGATAAGGTCTAGGTTCTGAAGCCTGAAAACTGAGGTAGGGAAGAGATGATGACCTAAGGCCATGGCGGGTCTGATGTGCTCAGCGTGCGGTCAGCTGTCTGGGTGTTGGTCAGCAGGTCCGGGCTCAGGTTGTGTCAGACAGTGCATTAGTGCCCAGGTTAGACTATATAATTTGGGTACATTCGAGTGCCGTGTAGTTTTATCCTCATTTAAGCTGCCTGGGCTGCTCATTAGGCAATATATTTTTTCTAGAGGGCAGGCAGAGTGCTTCATTGTCGGTCCGGAATTGCCAAACTTGAGGGCTTCGGGGCCAGGAGAGTGAGGACGGAAGTCTGAGAACACAAGCTAGACTTCGGATTCAGGGTGAGGGCACGGCAGGTACCCCCTGCAGATCTGAACCAATATCTCATGCATCTGAAGTCAGGGCGAGGATCCGACGTTGGCTCAGGTTGGAGTTTCTGTGCATGACGGCCCCTTCATGAAGGGAGCGGAATCTCGAGGCCATGGAGGTTTTCCACGTTGGGAGATGTGGGATGCCCACTTCAAGGATTCCTTCTGCGGGACAATTGAGACCTGTTGGACAGCTCCAGGACATCCATATGGAATGACTCCAGAGCACCGTTCGAGGATGGATGCCTGGGACGTCCGCCTCGCCTTCCAATTGTCTCCTAGCAACAAGACAGTTTAGATCTAATGGATCTGCGGGAGCAACCGGGGTGGCTGAGTTGAAATGCACTTTCCAGAGGATGGGTCCTAACGTGTGTTTGTGTCCATGAGGGCCTTGGAATGGGGAGGTGGCACCGGGACCCTGAAGTATTCTCCTAAGCTTTGGCATAGCTCCCATGCACAAGTTTCCTTGTGGAGACGAGATTTGTTCTGATGGGTGCCTCAGGAAATCCCCTCTGCTGGTATTGGAATCCAGGCTTTTGAGGAGACATGCCTGTAAACCAAAGCAATGGATCCGATAATGGCCTCGGGTCCTGTCTGGTTCAATCTTCTTGGTATGAGTGGAGGCAGATGAGTGGAGGTAGATGCTCAGCCGGTATCAACCGCCCTTTTTTGTCCCGGGCGACCTACACTATTGGGATGGCCTCAGGGACTTTGGAGGGTTCTCCTAATTTGTACGATTTTTGACAATGGAATGGGCAGAATTCCCAAGGATTGGGTGGGGGCAGTCCTAATGTGTGGCTCCAGGGGCCCCAGCCTGGAGGGAGTGTGGCCCAGGACTTTGAGGACAGAAGACTGAAAACACAAACTCAGCTTAAGTTTGGGGACTTAGGTATGGCACGCCCGATCTACAAACCATGAGAAGAACTCTTCAGGATATGAAGAATGAGCGAGTCTGAGGTGCTTGCTCAGGTTTTTGTCTCTGGATTTTGTTTCAGCGATGGCCGTGGAATGTTGGGGAGGTCTCATGGGCCATGGACGAATCTTCCTCTCTGTGGATTTGGCGCGATCCCAATTGTTTTTCGTCAATCTGTGGGATGGGAGGACTCCTTTCAGGTTTGTTACCTCAGGTGTCCCACCAAAGAGGAATTCCAAAGCAGAGCCCTGGGGAAGAGTGAAGGGACAACCCGAACTATGGTTAAAAATTTGGGCCTAGGGGCATGGCAAGCCCAATATGCTGTCTCTTCATATAGGCCCTGAGAGGCCTTACCTGAGGACTGGGCTCAGGCTGAGGGTCACAATGTGTGTTTGTGACCAATGTGGCCCGCAAGCATGGGCTGGGCCTCATGGGCCACGCTTGTTTCAACTACACTGAACGTTGGACAACATGCCAAGCACAAGGTTTCTTGCCATGGGGAAAGAGTTCTGATTTCTGCATCATTTTCAACCCTGGGCAGTGGTTGGAGCTAAGGTCTAGGTTCTGGAGCCTGAAAAGCGCAGTTGGGAAGAGATGACGACCTAAGGCCATGGCGGGTCCGATGTGCTCAGTGTGCGGCCAGCTGTCTGGGTGGGACCAGGAGGTCTAGGCTCAGGCTGGGTCAGAAGGGGAAATAGTGCCCAGGTCAGCCTATATGTTTGGGGTACAGCCGAATGGCCTGCAGGTTGATCCTCATTTGGGGTTTCGGGGTAGCCCTGAGGGCAATGTTTTACTTCTGTAGGGCAGGCATAGTGCGGCATTGTAGTTCTGGATTGCCCAACTGGAGGGCTTGTGGGCCAGTAGTCTGAGAACGGAGTCTGAGACCCAAGCTAGGCCTAGGATTCTGGGTGAGGATATGGCAGGCACAATCTACAGACCTCAATAGAGGTCTCGTGAATCTGAAGTCAGGGCAAGGATCAGACGATCGCTCAGGTTGGACTTTCTGCCCTGATGGCCCTTTCTTGAAGGGGGTTGGATCACGAGGACATGGGGGTTTTCCCACGATGGGAGTTGTGAGAAGCTCCAAACTGCAAAGATTCTTCTGCAGGACAATTGAGACCTGTTGGTTGGCTCCAGGCCAACGATTCCGAGCAGGGTTCTAAGGATGGATGGCTGGGTAGCCCACCTCGCATTCCAATTGTCTCCAAGCAACAAGACAGGTTAGATCTGCTGGATGTGGGGGGCAACCGAGGAGGCTGAGTTGAAATGGACTCTCCTGTGGATGTGTCCTAATATGTTTTTGTGTCTATGGAGACCTTGGAATGAAGCGGTGGCCCTGGGGCCCTGAAGGGTTCTCCTAAACAGAGGCTTTGACACAGCTCCAACGGGCATGTTTCCCATGTGTAGATGAGATTTGTTCCGATGGGTGAGTCAAGAAACAGCCATATGCTGGTATTGAAATCCAGGCCTCTGAGGAGAGATGCCTGGAAACCAAAGCAATGGATCCGATTAGTGCCTAGGGTCCTGTTCGTTCCTTTTTACCTCTGGGGACATCAGTCTACGGGTCTGAGTGCAGGTAGGTGCTCAGATGGGCTCAGATTGCCCCTGTTTGTCCTGGGAAGCCACAACTATTGGGATGGCCTCAGGGACTTTGGAGGTTATCCTACTAGTAGGGTTGTGGCCATTGGAATGGGCACATACAATTCCCTTGGAGAGGGCAAGTACAGTCCTCAGGTTTGGCTCCAGGGCCCTGAGCCTGTAGGGTGTGTAGGCCAGAGCTGTTTGGACAGTTGTCTGAAAACACACTCGGCTTATGTTTTGGGTCATAGGTATGGCAGGACTGATCTACAGACCATGAGGAGGACACTTCGGGATATGAAAAAAGGGCGAGTGTGAGGCTCTTGCTCAAGTTTTTGTCTCTGGATATCGTGTCACTCATGGTCGTGAAACTGCCGGGTGACTTCATGGGAAATGGACGAGTCTTACTCTCTGGGGGTTCGGTCCCGTCCAAAGAGTTTGGGGTCATTCTGGGGATGGAAGTAGTCCGTTTTTTTGTTGTTGTTGTTGATTTGTTTCATTTTGTGTTTCAACCTCAGATGTCCCACCAAATGAGGGATTCCAGAGTAGAGCCCTGGGGTGGGGCGACTGGACAACCAGAAATCTGGTTAAAAATTGGGGACTAGGGACATGTCAAGCCCATTATGACATCTAATGGTCCAGCCACTGAGAGGACTTACTAGAGGACAGGACTCACGCTGAAGTCACAATGCGTGTTTATGCTCTTGTCGCACTCAAGAATGGGCGGGGCCTCAGAGTGAATGCTGGTTTCTCCTACACTGAAGGTTGGACAACATGCCAACCACAAGGTTTCTTGCCATGGGTCAGGAAGAGTTCTGATTTCTGCATCACAGTCACCCGTGGGCAGTGATTGGAGATAAGGTCTAGGTTCTGAAGCCTGAAAACTGAGGTAGGGAAGAGATGATGACCTAAGGCCATGGCGGGTCTGATGTGCTCAGCGTGCGGTCAGCTGTCTGGGTGTTGGTCAGCAGGTCCGGGCTCAGGTTGTGTCAGACACTGCATTAGTGCCCAGGTTAGACTATATAATTTGGGTACATTCGAGTGCCGTGTAGTTTTATCCTCATTTAAGCTGCCTGGGCTGCTCATTAGGCAATATATTTTTTCTGGAGGGCAGGCAGAGTGCTTCATTGTCGGTCCGGAATTGCCAAACTTGAGGGCTTCGGGGCCAGGAGAGTGAGGACGGAAGTCTGAGAACACAAGCTAGACTTCGGATTCAGGGTGAGGGCACGGCAGGTACCCCCTGCAGATCTGAACCAATATCTCATGCATCTGAAGTCAGGGCGAGGATCCGACGTTGGCTCAGGTTGGAGTTTCTGTGCATGACGGCCCCTTCATGAAGGGAGCGGAATCTCGAGGCCATGGAGGTTTTCCACGTTGGGAGATGTGGGATGCCCCCTTCAAGGATTCCTTCTGCGGGACAATTGAGACCTGTTGGACAGCTCCAGGACATCCCATATGGAATGACTCCAGAGCACCGTTCGAGGATGGATGCCTGGGAAGTCCGCCTCGCCTTCCAATTTTCTCCTAGCAACAAGACAGTTTAGATCTAATGGATCTGCGGGAGCAACCGGGGTGGCTGAGTTGAAATGCACTTTCCAGAGGATGGGTCCTAACGTGTGTTTGTGTCCATGAGGGCCTTGGAATGGGGAGGTGGCACCGGGACCCTGAAGTATTCTCCTAAGCTTTGGCATAGCTCCCATGCACAAGTTTCCTTGTGGAGACTAGATTTGTTCTGATGGGTGCCTCAGGAAATCCCCTCTGCTGGTATTGGAATCCATGATTTTGAGGAGACTTGCCTGTAAACCAAAGCAATGGATCCGATAATGGCCTCGGGTCCTGTCTGGTTCAATCTTCTTGGTATGAGTGTAGGTAGATGCTCAGCCGGTATCACCAGCCCTTTTTTGTCCCGGGCGACCTACACTATTGGGATGGCCTCAGGGACTTTGGAGGGTTCTCCTAATTTGTACGATTTTTGACAATGGAATGGGCAGAATTCCCATGGATTGGGTGGGGGCAGTCGTAATGTGTGGCTCCAGGGGCCCCAGCCTGGAGGGAGTGTGGCCCAGGACTTGAGGACAGAAGACTGAAAACACAAACTCAGCTTAAGTTTGGGGACGTAGGTATGGCACGCCCGATCTACAAACCATGAGAAGAACTCTTCAGGATATGAAGAATGAGCGAGTCTGAGACGCTTGCTCAGGCTTTTTCTCTGGATTTTGTTTAGCGATGGCCGTGGAATGTTGGGGAGGTCTCATGGGCCATGGACGAATCTTCCTCTCTGTGGATTTGGCGCGATCCCAATTGTTTTTCGTCAATCTGTGGGATGGGAGGACTCCTTTCAGGTTTGTTACCTCAGGTGTCCCACCAAAAGAGGAATTCCAAAGCAGAGCCCTGGGGAAGAGTGAAGGGACAACCCGAACTATGGTTAAAAATTGGGGCCTAGGGGCATGGCAAGCCCAATATGCTGTCTCTTCATATAGGCCCTGAGAGGCCTTACCTGAGGACTGGGCTCAGGCTGAGGGTCACAATGTGTGTTTGTGACCAAAGTGGCCAGCAAGCATGGGCTGGGCCTCATGGGCCACGCTTGTTTCAACTACACTGAACGTTGGACAACATGCCAACCACAAGGTTTCTTGCCATGGGGAAAGAGTTCTGATTTCTGCATCATTTTCAAACCTGGGCAGTGGTTGGAGATAAGGTCTAGGTTCTGGAGCCTGAAAACCGCAGTTGGAAAGAGATGACGACCTAAGGCCATGGCGGGTCCGATGTGCTCAGTGTGCGGCCAGCTGTCTGGGTGGGACCAGGAGGTCCAGGCTCAGGCTGGGTCAGAAGGGGAAATAGTGCCCAGGTCAGCCTATATGTTTGGGGTACAGCCAAATGGCGTGCAGGTTGATCCTCATTTGGGGTTTCGGGGTAGCCCTGAGGGCAATGTTTTACTTCTGTAGGGCAGGCATAGTGCGGCATTGTAGTTCTGGATTGCCCAACTGGAGGGCTTGTGGGCCAGTAGTCTGAGGACGGAGTCTGAGAACCCAAGCTAGGCCTAGGTTTCTGGGTGAGGATATGGCAGGCACAATCTACAGACCTCAATAGAGATCTCGTGCATCTGAAGTCAGGGCAAGGATCAGACGATCGCTCAGGTTGGACTTTCTGCCCTGATGGCCCTTTCTTGAAGGGGGTTGGATCACGAGGACATGGGGGTTTTCCCACGATGGGAGTTGTGAGAAGCTCCAAACTGCAAAGATTCTTCTGCAGGACAATTGAGACCTGTTGGTTGGCTCCAGGCCAACGATTCCGAGCAGGGTTCTAAGGATGGATGGCTGGGTAGCCCACATCGCATTCCAATTGTCTCCAAGCAACAAGACAGGTTAGATCTGCTGGATGTGGGGGGCAACCGAGGAGGCTGAGTTGAAATGGACCCTCCTGGGGATGTGTCCTAATATGTTTTTTTGTCTATGGAGACCTTGGAATGAAGCGGTGGCCCTGGGGCCCTGAAGGGTTCTCCTAAACAGAAGCTTTGACACAGCTCCAACGTGCATGTTTCCCATGTGTAGATAAGATTTGTTTCGATGGGTGAGTCAAGAAACAGCCATATGCTGGTATTGAAATCCAGGCCTCTGAGGAGAGATGCCTGGAAACCAAAGCAATGGATCCGATTAGTGCCTAGGGGCCTGTTCGTTCCTTTTTACCTCTGGGGACATCAGTCTACGGGTCTGAGTGCAGGTAGGTGCTCAGATGGGCTCAGATTGCCCCTGTTTGTCCTGGGAAGCCACAACTCTTGGGATGGCTTCAGGGACTTTGAGGTTATCCTATTAGTAGGGTTGTGGCCATTGGAATGGGCACATACAATTCCCTTGGAGAGGGCAAGTACAGTCCTCAGGTTTGGCTCCTGGGCCCTGAGCCTGTAGGGTGTGTAGGCCAGAGCTGTTTGGACAGTTGTCTGAAAACACAAACTCGGCTTATGTTTTGGGTCATAGGTATGGCAGGACTGATCTACAGACCATGAGGAGAATACTTCGGGATATGAAAAAAGGGCGAGTGTGAGGCTCTTGCTCAAGTTTTTGTCTCTGGATATCGTGTCACTCATGGTCGTGAAATTGCCAGGTGACTTCATGGGAAATGGACGAGTCTTACTCTCTGGGGATTCGGTCCCGTCCAAGGACTTTGGGGTCATTCTGGGGATGGAAGAAGTTCGTTTTTTTGTTGTTGTTGTCGATTTGTTTCATTTTGTTTTTCAACTTCAGATGTCCCACCAAATGAGGGATTCCAGAGTAGAGCCCTGGGGTGGGGCGACTGGACAACCAGAAATCTGGATAAAAATTGGGGAGTAGGGACATGTCAAGCCCATTATGACATCTAATGGTCCAGCCACTGAGAGGACTTACTAGAGGACAGGACTCACGCTGAGGTCACAATGCGTGTTTATGCTCTCGTCGCACTCATGAATGGGCGGGGCCTCAGGGTGAATGCTGGTTTCTCCTACACTGAACGTTGGACAACATGCCAACCACAAGTTTTCTTGCCATGGGTCAGGAAGAGTTCTGATTTCTGCATCACAGTCACCCGTGGGCAGTGATTGGAGATAAGGTCTAGGTTCTGAAGCCTGAAAACTGAGGTAGGGAAGAGATGATGACCTAAGGCCATGGCGGGTCTGATGTGCTCAGCGTGCGGTCAGCTGTCTGGGTGTTGGTCAGCAGGTCCGGGCTCAGGTTGTGTCAGACAGTGCATTAGTGCCCAGGTTAGACTATATAATTTGGGTACATTCGAGTGCCGTGTAGGTTTATCCTCATTTAAGCTGCCTGGGCTGCTCATTAGGCAATATATTTTTTCTAGAGGGCAGGCAGAGTGCTTCATTGTCGGTCCGGAATTGCCAAACTTGAGGGCTTCGGGGCCAGGAGAGTGAGGACGGAAGTCTGAGAACACAAGCTAGACTTCGGATTCAGGGTGAGGGCACGGCAGGTACCCCCTGCAGATCTGAACCAATATCTCATGCATCTGAAGTCAGGGCGAGGATCCGACGTTGGCTCAGGTTGGAGTTTCTGTGCATGACGGCCCCTTCATGAAGGGAGCGGAATCTCGAGGCCATGGAGGTTTTCCACGTTGGGAGATGTGGGATGCCCCCTTCAAGGATTCCTTCTGCGGGACAATTGAGACCTGTTGGACAGCTCCAGGACATCCCATATGGAATGACTCCAGAGCACCGTTCGAGGATGGATGCCTGGGACGTCCGCCTCGCCTTCCAATTGTCTCCTAGCAACAAGACAGTTTAGATCTAATGGATCTGCGGGAGCAACCGGGGTGGCTGAGTTGAAATGCACTTTCCAGAGGATGGGTCCTAACGTGTGTTTGTGTCCATGAGGGCCTTGGAATGGGGAGGTGGCACCGGGACCCTGAAGTATTCTCCTAAGCTTTGGCATAGCTCCCATGCCCAAGTTTCCTTGTGGAGACGAGATTTGTTCTGATGGGTGCCTCAGGAAATCCCCTCTGCTGGTATTGGAATCCAGGCTTTTGAGGAGACATGCCTGTAAACCAAAGCAATGGATCCGATAATGGCCTCGGGTCCTGTCTGGTTCAATCTTCTTGGTATGAGTGGAGGCAGATGAGTGGAGGTAGATGCTCAGCCGGTATCAACCGCCCTTTTTTGTCCCGGGCGACCTACACTATTGGGATGGCCTCAGGGACTTTGGAGGGTTCTCCTAATTTGTACGATTTTTGACAATGGAATGGGCAGAATTCCCAAGGATTGGGTGGGGGCAGTCCTAATGTGTGGCTCCAGGGGCCCCAGCCTGGAGGGAGTGTGGCCCAGGACTTTGAGGACAGAAGATTGAAAACACAAACTCAGCTTAAGTTTGGGGACGTAGGTACGGCACGCCCGATCTACAAACCATGAGAAGAACTCTTCAGGATATGAAGAATGAGCGAGTCTGAGGCGCTTGCTCAGGTTTTTGTCTCTGGATTTTGTTTCAGCGATGGCCGTGGAATGTTGGGGAGGTCTCATGGGCCATGGACGAATCTTCCTCTCTGTGGATTTGGCGCGATCCCAATTGTTTTTCGTCAATCTGTGGGATGGGAGGACTCCTTTCAGGTTTGTTACCTCAGGTGTCCCACCAAAGAGGAATTCCAAAGCAGAGCCCTGGGGAAGAGTGAAGGGACAACCCTAACTATGGTTAAAAATTGGGGCCTAGGGGCATGGCAAGCCCAATATGCTGTCTCTTCATATAGGCCCTGAGAGGCCTTACCTGAGGACTGGGCTCAGGCTGAGGGTCACAATGTGTGTTTGTGACCAATGTGGCCCGCAAGCATGGGCTGGGCCTCATGGGCCACGCTTGTTTCAACTACACTGAACGTTGGACAACATGCCAACCACAAGGTTTCTTGCCATGGGGAAAGAGTTCTGATTTCTGCATCATTTTCAACCCTGGGCAGTGGTTGGAGATAAGGTTTAGGTTCTGGAGCCTGAAAAGCGCAGTTGGGAAGAGATGACGACCTAAGGCCATGGCGGGTCCGATGTGCTCAGTGTGCGGCCAGCTGTCTGGGTGGGACCAGGAGGTCCAGGCTCAGGCTGGGTCAGAATGGGAAATAGTGCCCAGGTCAGCCTATATGTTTGGGGTACAGCCGAATGGCCTGCAGGTTGATCCTCATTTGGGGTTTCGGGGTAGCCCTGAGGGCAATGTTTTACTTCTGTAGGGCAGGCATAGTGCGGCATTGTAGTTCTGGATTGCCCAACTGGAGGGCTTGTGGGCCAGTAGTCTGAGGACGGAGTCTGAAACCCAAGCTAGGCCTAGGTTTCTGGGTGAGGATATGGCAGGCACAATCTACAGACCTCAATAGAGGTCTCGTGAATCTGAAGTCAGGGCAAGGATCAGACGATCGCTCAGGTTGGACTTTCTGCCCTGATGGCCCTTTCTTGAAGGGGGTTGGATCACGAGGACATGGGGGTTTTCCCACGATGGGAGTTGTGAGAAGCTCCAAACTGCAAAGATTCTTCTGCAGGACAATTGAGACCTGTTGGTTGGCTCCAGGCCAACGATTCCGAGCAGGGTTCTAAGGATGGATGGCTGGGTAGCCCACCTCGCATTCCAATTGTCTCCAAGCAACAAGACAGGTTAGATCTGCTGGATGTGGGGGGCAACCGAGGAGGCTGAGTTGAAATGGACCCTCCTGGGGATGTGTCCTAATATGTTTTTGTGTCTATGGAGACCTTGGAATGAAGCGGTGGCCCTGGGGCCCTGAAGGGTTCTCCTAAACAGAGGCTTTGACACAGCTCCAACGGGCATGTTTCCCATGTGTAGATGAGATTTGTTCCGATGGGTGAGTCAAGAAACAGCCATATGCTGGTATTGAAATCCAGGCCTCTGAGGAGAGATGCCTGGAAACCAAAGCAATGGATCCGATTAGTGCCTAGGGGCCTGTTCGTTCCTTTTTACCTCTGGGGACATCAGTCTACGGGTCTGAGTGCAGGTAGGTGCTCAGATGGGCTCAGATTGCCCCTGTTTGTCCTGGGAAGCCACAACTATTGGGATGGCCTCAGGGACTTTGGAGGTTATCCTACTAGTAGGGTTGTGGCCATTGGAATGGGCACATACAATTCCCTTGGAGAGGGCAAGTACAGTCCTCAGGTTTGGCTCCAGGGCCCTGAGCCTGTAGGGTGTGTAGGCCAGAGCTGTTTGGACAGTTGTCTGAAAACACACTCGGCTTATGTTTTGGGTCATAGGTATGGCAGGACTGATCTACAGACCATGAGGAGGACACTTCGGGATATGAAAAAAGGGCGAGTGTGAGGCTCTTGCTCAAGTTTTTGTCTCTGGATATCGTGTCACTCATGGTCGTGAAACTGCCGGGTGACTTCATGGGAAATGGACGAGTCTTACTCTCTGGGGGTTCGGTCCCGTCCAAAGAGTTTGGGGTCATTCTGGGGATGGAAGTAGTCCGTTTTTTTGTTGTTGTTGTTGATTTGTTTCATTTTGTGTTTCAACCTCAGATGTCCCACCAAATGAGGGATTCCAGAGTAGAGCCCTGGGGTGGGGCGACTGGACAACCAGAAATCTGGTTAAAAATTGGGGACTAGGGACATGTCAAGCCCATTATGACATCTAATGGTCCAGCCACTGAGAGGACCTACTAGAGGACAGGACTCACGCTGAAGTCACAATGCGTGTTTATGCTCTCGTCGCACTCAAGAATGGGCGGGGCCTCAGGGTGAATGCTGGTTTCTCCTACACTGAAGGTTGGACAACATGCCAACCACAAGGTTTCTTGCCATGGGTCAGGAAGAGTTCTGATTTCTGCATCACAGTCACCCGTGGGCAGTGATTGGAGATAAGGTCTAGGTTCTGAAGCCTGAAAACTGAGGTAGGGAAGAGATGATGACCTAAGGCCATGGCGGGTCTGATGTGCTCAGCGTGCGGTCAGCTGTCTGGGTGTTGGTCAGCAGGTCCGGGCTCAGGTTGTGTCAGACACTGCATTAGTGCCCAGGTTAGACTATATAATTTGGGTACATTCGAGTGCCGTGTAGTTTTATCCTCATTTAAGCTGCCTGGGCTGCTCATTAGGCAATATATTTTTTCTAGAGGGCAGGCAGAGTGCTTCATTGTCGGTCCGGAATTGCCAAACTTGAGGGCTTCGGGGCCAGGAGAGTGAGGACGGAAGTCTGAGAACACAAGCTAGACTTCGGATTCAGGGTGAGGGCACGGCAGGTACTCCCTGCAGATCTGAACCAATATCTCATGCATCTGAAGTCAGGGCGAGGATCCGACGTTGGCTCAGGTTGGAGTTTCTGTGCATGACGGCCCCTTCATGAAGGGAGCGGAATCTCGAGGCCATGGAGGTTTTCCACGTTGGGAGATGTGGGATGCCCCCTTCAAGGATTCCTTCTGCGGGACAATTGAGACCTGTTGGACAGCTCCAGGACATCCCATATGGAATGACTCCAGAGCACCGTTCCAGGATGGATGCCTGGGAAGTCCGCCTCGCCTTCCAATTGTCTCCTAGCAACAAGACAGTTTAGATCTAATGGATCTGCGGGAGCAACCGGGGTGGCTGAGTTGAAATGCACTTTCCAGAGGATGGGTCCTAACGTGTGTTTGTGTCCATGAGGGCCTTGGAATGGGGAGGTGGCACCGGGACCCTGAAGTATTCTCCTAAGCTTTGGCATAGCTCCCATGCACAAGTTTCCTTGTGGAGACTAGATTTGTTCTGATGGGTGCCTCAGGAAATCCCCTCTGCTGGTATTGGAATCCATGCTTTTGAGGAGACTTGCCTGTAAACCAAAGCAATGGATCCGATAATGGCCTCGGGTCCTGTCTGGTTCAATCTTCTTGGTATGAGTGGAGGTAGATGAGTGGAGGTAGATGCTCAGCCGGTATTACCCGCCCTTTTTTGTCCCGGGCGACCTACACTATTGGGATGGCCTCAGGGACTTTGGAGGGTTCTCCTAATTTGTACGATTTTTTACAATGGAATGGGTAGAATTCCCATGGATTGGGTGCGGCAGTCCTAATGTGTGGCTCCAGGGGCCCCAGCCTGGAGGGAGTGTGGCCCAGGAATTTGAGGACAGAAGACTGAAAACACAAACTCAGCTTAAGATTGGGGACGTAGGTATGGCACGCCCGATCTACAAACCATGAGAAGAACTCTTCAGGATATAAAGAATGAGCGAGTCTGAGGTGCTTGCTCTGGCTTTTTCTCTGGATTTTGTTTAGCGATGGCCGTGGAATTTTGGGGAGGTCTCATGGGCCATGGACGAATCTTCCTCTCTGTGGATTTGGCGCGATCCCAATTGTTTTTCGTCAATCTGTGGGATGGGAGGACTCCTTTCAGGTTTGTTACCTCAGGTGTCCCACTAAAAGAGGAATTCCAAAGCAGAGCCCTGGGGAAGAGTGAAGGGACAACCCGAACTATGGTTAAAAATTGGGGCCTAGGGGCATGGCAAGCCCAATATGCTGTCTCTTCATATAGGCCCTGAGAGGCCTTACCTGAGGACTGGGCTCAGGCTGAGGGTCACAATGTGTGTTTGTGACCAATGTGGCCCGCAAGCATGGGCTGGGCCTCATGGGCCACGCTTGTTTCAACTACACTGAACGTTGGACAACATGCCAACCACAAGGTTTCTTGCCATGGGGAAAGAGTTCTGATTTCTGCATCATTTTCAACCCTGGGCAGTGGTTGGAGATAAGGTCTAGGTTCTGGAGCCTGAAAAGCGCAGTTGGGAAGAGATGACGACCTAAGGCCATGGCGGGTCCGATGTGCTCAGTGTGCGGCCAGCTGTCTGAGTGGGACCAGGAGGTCCAGGCTCAGGCTGGGTCAGAAGGGGAAATAGTGCCCAGGTCAGCCTATATGTTTGGGGTACAGCCGAATGGCGTGACGGTTGATCCTCATTTGGGGTTTCGGGGTAGCCCTGAGGGCAATGTTTTACTTCTGTAGGGCAGGCATAGTGCGGCATTGTAGTTCTGGATTGCCCAACTGGAGGGCTTGTGGGCCAGTAGTCTGAGGACGGAGTCTGAGAAACCAAGCTAGGCCTAGGTTTCTGGGTGAGGATATGGCAGGCACAATCTACAGACCTGAATAGAGATCTCGTGCATCTGAAGTCAGGGCAAGGATCAGACGATCGCTCAGGTTGGACTTTCTGCCCTGATGGCCCTTTCTTGAAGGGGGTTGGATCACGAGGATATGGGGGTTTTCCCACAATGGGAGTTGTGAGAAGCTCCAAACTGCAAAGATTCTTCTGCAGGACAATTGAGACCTGTTGGTTGGCTCCAGGCCAACGATTCCGAGCAGGGTTCTTAGGATGGATGGCTGGGTAGCCCACCTCGCATTCCAATTGTCTCCAAGCAACAAGACAGGTTAGATCTGCTGGATGTGGGGGGCAACCGAGGAGGCTGAGTTGAAATGGACTCTCCTGTGGATGTGTCCTAATGTTTTTGTGTCTATGGAGACCTTGGAATGAAGCGGTGGCCCTGGGGCCCTGAAGGGTGCTCCTAAACAGAGGCTTTGACACAGCTCCAACGGGCATGTTTCCCATGTGTAGATGAGATTTGTTCCGATGGGTGAGTCAAGAAATAGCCATATGCTGGTATTGAAATCCAGGCCTCTGAGGAGAGATGCCTGGAAACCAAAGCAATGGATCCGATTAGTGCCTAGGGGCCTGTTCGTTCCTTTTTACCTCTGGGGACATCAGTCTACGGGTCTGAGTGCAGGTAGGTGCTCATATGGGCTCAGATTGCCCCTGTTTGTCCTGGGACGCCACAAATCTTGGGATGGCCTCAGGGACTTTGGAGGTTATCCTACTAGTAGGGTTGTGTCCATTGGAATGGGCACATACAATTCCCTTGGAGAGGGCAAGTACAGTCCTCAGGTTTGGCTCCAGTGCCCAGAGCCTGTAGGGTGTATAGGCCAGAGCTGTTTGGACAGTTGTCTGAAAAAACAAACTCGGCTTATGTTTTGGGTCATAGGTATGGCAGGACTGATCTACAGACCATGAGGAGAACACTTCGGGATATGAAAAAAGGGCGAGTGTGAGGCTCTTGCTCAAGTTTTTGTCTCTGGATATCGTGTCACTCATGGTCGTGAAAATGCCGGGTGACTTCATGGGAAATGGACGAGTCTTACTCTCTGGGGGTTCGGTCCCGTCCAAAGAGTTTGGGGTCATTCTGGGGATGGAAGTAGTCCGTTTTTTTGTTGTTGTTGTTGATTTGTTTCATTTTGTGTTTCAACCTCAGATGTCCCACCAAATGAGGGATTCCAGAGTAGAGCCCTGGGGTGGGGCGACTGGACAACCAGAAATCTGGTTAAAAATTGGGGACTAGGGACATGTCAAGCCCATTATGACATCTAATGGTCCAGCCACTGAGAGGACTTACTAGAGGACAGGACTCACGCTGAAGTCACAATGCGTGTTTATGCTCTTGTCGCACTCAAGAATGGGCGGGGCCTCAGGGTGAATGCTGGTTTCTCCTACACTGAAGGTTGGACAACATGCCAACCACAAGGTTTCTTGCCATGGGTCAGGAAGAGTTCTGATTTCTGCATCACAGTCACCCGTGGGCAGTGATTGGAGATAAGGTCTAGGTTCTGAAGCCTGAAAACTGAGTTAGGGAAGAGATGATGACCTAAGGCCATGGCGGGTCTGATGTGCTCAGCGTGCGGTCAGCTGTCTGGGTGTTGGTCAGCAGGTCCGGGCTCAGGTTGTGTCAGACACTGCATTAGTGCCCAGGTTAGACTATATAATTTGGGTACATTCGAGTGCCGTGTAGTTTTATCCTCATTTAAGCTGCCTGGGCTGCTCATTAGGCAATATATTTTTTCTAGAGGGCAGGCAGAGTGCTTCATTGTCGGTCCGGAATTGCCAAACTTGAGGGCTTCGGGGCCAGGAGAGTGAGGACGGAAGTCTGAGAACACAAGCTAGACTTCGGATTCAGGGTGAGGGCACGGCAGGTACCCCCTGCAGATCTGAACCAATATCTCATGCATCTGAAGTCAGGGCGAGGATCCGACGTTGGCTCAGGTTGGAGTTTCTGTGCATGACGGCCCCTTCATGAATGGAGCGGAATCTCGAGGCCATGGAGGTTTTCCACGTTGGGAGATGTGGGATGCCCCCTTCAAGGATTCCTTCTGCGGGACAATTGAGACCTGTTGGACAGCTCCAGGACATCCCATATGGAATGACTCCAGAGCACCGTTCGAGGATGGATGCCTGGGACGTCCGCCTCGCCTTCCAATTGTCTCCTAGCAACAAGACAGTTTAGATCTAATGGATCTGCGGGAGCAACCGGGGTGGCTGAGTTGAAATGCACTTTCCAGAGGATGGGTCCTAACGTGTGTTTGTGTCCATGAGGGCCTTGGAATGGGGAGGTGGCACCGGGACCCTGAAGTATTCTCCTAAGCTTTGGCATAGCTCCCATGCACAAGTTTCCTTGTGGAGACGAGATTTGTTCTGATGGGTGCCTCAGGAAATCCCCTCTGCTGGTATTGGAATCCAGGCTTTTGAGGAGACATGCCTGTAAACCAAAGCAATGGATCCGATAATGGCCTCGGGTCCTGTCTGGTTCAATCTTCTTGGTATGAGTGGAGGCAGATGAGTGGAGGTAGATGCTCAGCCGGTATCAACCGCCCTTTTTTGTCCCGGGCGACCTACACTATTGGGATGGCCTCAGGGACTTTGGAGGGTTCTCCTAATTTGTACGATTTTTGACAATGGAATGGGCAGAATTCCCAAGGATTGGGTGGGGGCAGTCCTAATGTGTGGCTCCAGGGGCCCCAGCCTGCAGGGAGTGTGGCCCAGGACTTTGAGGACAGAAGACTGAAAACACAAACTCAGCTTAAGTTTGGGGACGTATGTATGGCACGCCCGATCTACAAACCATGAGAAGAACTCTTCAGGATATGAAGAATGAGCGAGTCTGAGGTGCTTGCTCAGGTTTTTGTCTCTGGATTTTGTTTCAGCGATGGCCGTGGAATGTTGGGGAGGTCTCATGGGCCATGGACGAATCTTCCTCTCTGTGGATTTGGCGCGATCCCAATTGTTTTTCGTCAATCTGTGGGATGGGAGGACTCCTTTCAGGTTTGTTACCTCAGGTGTCCCACCAAAGAGGAATTCCAAAGCAGAGCCCTGGGGAAGAGTGAAGGGACAACCCGAACTATGGTTAAAAATGGGGCCTAGGGGCATGGCAAGCCCAATATGCTGTCTCTTCATATAGGCCCTGAGAGGCCTTACCTGAGGACTGGGCTCAGGCTGAGGGTCACAATGTGTGTTTGTGACCAATGTGGCCCGCAAGCATGGGCTGGGCCTCATGGGCCACGCTTGTTTCAACTACACTGAACGTTGGACAACATGCCAACCACAAGGTTTCTTGCCATGGGGAAAGAGTTCTGATTTCTGCATCATTTTCAACCCTGGGCAGTGGTTGGAGATAAGGTCTAGTTTCTGGAGCCTGAAAAGCGCAGTTGGGAAGAGATGACGACCTAAGGCCATGGCGGGTCCGATGTGCTCAGTGTGCGGCCAGCTGTCTGGGTGGGACCAGGAGGTCCAGGCTCAGGCTGGGTCAGAAGGGGAAATAGTGCCCAGGTCAGCCTATATGTTTGGGGTACAGCCGAATGGCCTGCAGGTTGATCCTCATTTGGGGTTTCGGGGTAGCCCTGAGGGCAATGTTTTACTTCTGTAGGGCAGGCATAGTGCGGCATTGTAGTTCTGGATTGCCCAACTGGAGGGCTTGTGGGCCAGTAGTCTGAGGACGGAGTCTGAGAACCCAAGCTAGGCCTAGGTTTCTGGGTGAGGATATGGCAGGCACAATCTACAGACCTCAATAGAGGTCTCGTGAATCTGAAGTCAGGGCAAGGATCAGACGATCGCTCAGGTTGGACTTTCTGCCCTGATGGCCCTTTCTTGAAGGGGGTTGGATCACGAGGAGATGAGGGTTTTCCCACGATGGGAGTTGTGAGAAGCTCCAAACTGCAAAGATTCTTCTGCAGGAAAATTGAGACCTGTTGGTTGGCTCCAGGCCAACGATTCCGAGCAGGGTTCTAAGGATGGATGGCTGGGTAGCCCACCTCGCATTCCAATGGTCTCCAAGCAACAAGACAGGTTAGATCTGCTGGATGTGGGGGGCAACCGAGGAGGCTGAGTTGAAATGGACTCTCCTGTGGATGTGTCCTAATATGTTTTTGTGTCTATGGAGACCTTGGAATGAAGCGGTGGCCCTGGGGCCCTGAAGGGTTCTCCGAAACAGAGGCTTTGACACAGCTCCAACGGGCATGTTTCCCATGTGTAGATGAGATTTGTTCCGATGGGTGAGTCAAGAAACAGCCATATGCTGGTATTGAAATCCAGGCCTCTGAGGAGAGATGCCTGGAAACCAAAGCAATGGATCCGATTAGTGCCTAGGGGCCTGTTCGTTCCTTTTTACCTCTGGGGACATCAGTCTACGGGTCTGAGTGCAGGTAGGTGCTCAGATGGGCTCAGATTGCCCCTGTTTGTCCTGGGAAGCCACAACTATTGGGATGGCCTCAGGGACTTTGGAGGTTATCCTACTAGTAGGGTTGTGGCCATTGGAATGGGCACATACAATTCCCTTGGAGAGGGCAAGTACAGTCCTCAGGTTTGGCTCCAGGGCCCTGAGCCTGTAGGGTGTGTAGGCCAGAGCTGTTTGGACAGTTGTCTGAAAACACAAACTCGGCTTATGTTTTGGGTCATAGGTATGGCAGGACTGATCTACAGACCATGAGGCGGACACTTCGGGATATGAAAAAAGGGCGAGTGTGAGGCTCTTGCTCAAGTTTTTGTCTCTGGATATCGTGTCACTCATGGTCGTGAAACTGCCGGGTGACTTCATGGGAAATGGACGAGTCTTACTCTCTGGGGGTTCGGTCCCGTCCAAAGAGTTTGGGGTCATTCTGGGGATGGAAGTAGTCCGTTTTTTTGTTGTTGTTGTTGATTTGTTTCATTTTGTGTTTCAACCTCAGATGTCCCACCAAATGAGGGATTCCAGAGTAGAGCCCTGGGGTGGGGCGACTGGACAACCAGAAATCTGGTTAAAAATTGGGGACTAGGGACATGTCAAGCCCATTATGACATCTAATGGTCCAGCCACTGAGAGGACCTACTAGAGGACAGGACTCACGCTGAGGTCACAATGCGTGTTTATGCTCTCGTCGCACTCAAGAATGGGCGGGGCCTCAGGGTGAATGCTGGTTTCTCCTACACTGAAGGTTGGACAACATGCCAACCACTAGGTTTCTTGCCATGGGTCAGGAAGAGTTCTGATTTCTGCATCACAGTCACCCGTGGGCAGTGATTGGAGATAAGGTCTAGGTTCTGAAGCCTGAAAACTGAGGTAGGGAAGAGATGATGACCTAAGGCCATGGCGGGTCTGATGTGCTCAGCGTGCGGTCAGCTGTCTGGGTGTTGGTCAGCAGGTCCGGGCTCAGGTTGTGTCAGACAGTGCATTAGTGCCCAGGTTAGACTATATAATTTGGGTACATTCGAGTGCCGTGTAGTTTTATCCTCATTTAAGCTGCCTGGGCTGCTCATTAGGCAATATATTTTTTCTAGAGGGCAGGCAGAGTGCTTCATTGTCGGTCCGGAATTGCCAAACTTGAGGGCTTCGGGGCCAGGAGAGTGAGGACGGAAGTCTGAGAACACAAGCTAGACTTCGGATTCAGGGTGAGGGCACGGCAGGTACCCCCTGCAGATCTGAACCAATATCTCATGCATCTGAAGTCAGGGCGAGGATCCGACGTTGGCTCAGGTTGGAGTTTCTGTGCATGACGGCCCCTTCATGAAGGGAGCGGAATCTCGAGGCCATGGAGGTTTTCCACGTTGGGAGATGTGGGATGCCCCCTTCAAGGATTCCTTCTGCGGGACAATTGAGACCTGTTGGACAGCTCCAGGACATCCCATATGGAATGACTCCAGAGCACCGTTCGAGGATGGATGCCTGGGACGTCCGCCTCGCCTTCCAATTGTCTCCTAGCAACAAGACAGTTTAGATCTAATGGATCTGCGGGAGCAACCGGGGTGGCTGAGTTGAAATGCACTTTCCAGAGGATGGGTCCTAACGTGTGTTTGTGTCCATGAGGGCCTTGGAATGGGGAGGTGGCACCGGGACCCTGAAGTATTCTCCTAAGCTTTGGCATAGCTCCCATGCACAAGTTTCCTTGTGGAGACGAGATTTGTTCTGATGGGTGCCTCAGGAAATCCCCTCAGGAATCCAGGCTTTTGAGGAGACATGCCTGTAAACCAAAGCAATGGATCCGATAATGGCCTCGGGTCCTGTCTGGTTCAATCTTCTTGGTATGAGTGGAGGCAGATGAGTGGAGGTAGATGCTCAGCCGGTATCAACCGCCCTTTTTTGTCCCGGGCGACCTACACTATTGGGATGGCCTCAGGGACTTTGGAGGGTTCTCCTAATTTGTACGATTTTTGACAATGGAATGGGCAGAATTCCCAAGGATTGGGTGGGGGCAGTCCTAATGTGTGGCTCCAGGGGCCCCAGCCTGGTGGGAGTGTGGCCCAGGACTTTGAGGACAGAAGACTGAAAACACAAACTCAGCTTAAGTTTGGGGACGTAGGTATGGCACGCCCGATCTACAAACCATGAGAAGAACTCTTCAGGATATGAAGAATAAGCGAGTCTGAGGCGCTTGCTCAGGTTTTTGTCTCTGGATTATGTTTCAGCGATGGCCGTGGAATGTTGGGGAGGTCTCATGGGCCATGGACGAATCTTCCTCTCTGTGGATTTGGCGCGATCCCAATTGTTTTTCGTCAATCTGTGGGATGGGAGGACTCCTTTCAGGTTTGTTACCTCAGGTGTCCCACCAAAGAGGAATTCCAAAGCAGAGCCCTGGGGAAGAGTGAAGGGACAACCCGAACTATGGTTAAAAATTGGGGCCTAGGGGCATGGCAAGCCCAATATGCTGTCTCTTCATATAGGCCCTGAGAGGCCTTACCTGAGGACTGGGCTCAGGCTGAGGGTCACAATGTGTGTTTGTGACCAATGTGGCCCGCAAGCATGGGCTGGGCCTCATGGGCCACGCTTGTTTCAACTACACTGAACGTTGGACAACATGCCAACCACAAGGTTTCTTGCCATGGGGAAAGAGTTCTGATTTCTGCATCATTTTCAACCCTGGGCAGTGGTTGGAGATAAGGTCTAGGTTCTGGAGCCTGAAAAGCGCAGTTGGGAAGAGATGACAACCTAAGGCCATGGCGGGTCCGATGTGCTCAGTGTGCGGCCAGCTGTCTGGGTGCGACCAGGAGGTCCAGGCTCAGGCTGGGTCAGAAGGGGAAATAGTGCCCAGGTCAGCCTATATGTTTGGGGTACAGCCGAATGGCCTGCAGGTTGATCCTCATTTGGGGTTTCGGGGTAGCCCTGAGGGCAATGTTTTACTTCTGTAGGGCAGGCATAGTGCGGCTTTGTAGTTCTGGATTGCCCAACTGGAGGGCTTGTGGGCCAGTAGTCTGAGGACGGAGTCTGAGAACCCAAGCTAGGCCTAGGTTTCTGGGTGAGGATATGGCAGGCACAATCTACAGACCTCAATAGAGGTCTCGTGAATCTGAAGTCAGGGCAAGGATCAGACGATCGCTCAGGTTGGACTTTCTGCCCTGATGGCCCTTTCTTGAAGGGGGTTGGATCACGAGGACATGGGGGTTTTCCCACGATGGGAGTTGTGAGAAGCTCCAAACTGCAAAGATTCTTCTGCAGGACAATTGAGACCTGTTGGTTGGCTCCAGGCCAACGATTCCGAGCAGGGTTCTAAGGATGGATGGCTGGGTAGCCCACCTCGCATTCCAATTGTCTCCAAGCAACAAGACAGGTTAGATCTGCTGGATGTGGGGGGCAACCGAGGAGGCTGAGTTGAAATGGACCCTCCTGGGGATGTGTCCTAATATGTTTTTGTGTCTATGGAGACCTTGGAATGAAGCGGTGGCCCTGGGGCCCTGAAGGGTTCTCCTAAACAGAGGCTTTGACACAGCTCCAACGGGCATGTTTCCCATGTGTAGATGAGATTTGTTCCGATGGGTGAGTCAAGAAACAGCCATATGCTGGTATTGAAATCCAGGCCTCTGAGGAGAGATGCCTGGAAACCAAAGCAATGGATCCGATTAGTGCCTAGGGGCCTGTTCGTTCCTTTTTACCTCTGGGGACATCAGTCTACGGGTCTGAGTGCAGGTAGGTGCTCAGATGGGCTCAGATTGCCCCTGTTTGTCCTGGGAAGCCACAACTATTGGGATGGCCTCAGGGACTTTGGAGGTTATCCTACTAGTAGGGTTGTGGCCATTGGAATGGGCACATACAATTCCCTTGGAGAGGGCAAGTACAGTCCTCAGGTTTGGCTCCAGGGCCCTGAGCCTGTAGGGTGTGTAGGCCAGAGCTGTTTGGACAGTTGTCTGAAAACACAAACTCGGCTTATGTTTTGGGTCATAGGTATGGCAGGACTGATCTACAGACCATGAGGAGAACACTTCGGGATAGGAAAAAAAGGGCGAGTGTGAGGCTCTTGCTCAAGTTTTTGTCTCTGGATATCGTGTCACACATGGTCGTGAAACTGCCGGGTGACTTCATGGGAAATGGACGAGTCTTACTCTCTGGGGGTTCGGTCCCGTCCAAAGAGTTTGGGGTCATTCTGGGGATGGAAGTAGTCCGTTTTTTTGTTGTTGTTGTTGATTTGTTTCATTTTGTGTTTCAACCTCAGATGTCCCACCAAATGAGGGATTCCAGACTAGAGCCCTGGGGTGGGGCGACTGGACAACCAGAAATCTGGTTAAAAATTGGGGACTAGGGACATGTCAAGCCCATTATGACATCTAATGGTCCAGCCACTGAGAGGACCTACTAGAGGACAGGACTCACGCTGAAGTCACAATGCGTGTTTATGCTCTCGTCGCACTCAAGAATGGGCGGGGCCTCAGGGTGAATGCTGGTTTCTCCTACACTGAAGGTTGGACAACATGCCAACCACTAGGTTTCTTGCCATGGGTCAGGAAGAGTTCTGATTTCTGCATCACAGTCACCCGTGGGCAGTGATTGGAGATAAGGTCTAGGTTCTGAAGCCTGAAAACTGAGGTAGGGAAGAGATGATGACCTAAGGCCATGGCGGGTCTGATGTGCTCAGCGTGCGGTCAGCTGTCTGGGTGTTGGTCAGCAGGTCCGGGCTCAGGTTGTGTCAGACAGTGCATTAGTGCCCAGGTTAGACTATATAATTTGGGTACATTCGAGTGCCGTGTAGTTTTATCCTCATTTAAGCTGCCTGGGCTGCTCATTAGGCAATATATTTTTTCTAGAGGGCAGGCAGAGTGCTTCATTGTCGGTCCGGAATTGCCAAACTTGAGGGCTTCGGGGCCAGGAGAGTGAGGACGGAAGTCTGAGAACACAAGCTAGACTTCGGATTCAGGGTGAGGGCACGGCAGGTACTCCCTGCAGATCTGAACCAATATCTCATGCATCTGAAGTCAGGGCGAGGATCCGACGTTGGCTCAGGTTGGAGTTTCTGTGCATGACGGCCCCTTCATGAAGGGAGCGGAATCTCGAGGCCATGGAGGTTTTCCACGTTGGGAGATGTGGGATGCCCCCTTCAAGGATTCCTTCTGCGGGACAATTGAGACCTGTTGGACAGCTCCAGGACATCCCATATGGAATGACTCCAGAGCACCGTTCCAGGATGGATGCCTGGGAAGTCCGCCTCGCCTTCCAATTGTCTCCTAGCAACAAGACAGTTTAGATCTAATGGATCTGCGGGAGCGACCGGGGTGGCTGAGTTGAAATGCACTTTCCAGAGGATGGGTCCTAACGTGTGTTTGTTCCATGAGGGCCTTGGAATGGGGAGTTGGCACCGGGACCATGAAGTATTCTCCTAAGCTTTGGCATAGCTCCCATGCACAAGTTTCCTTTTGGAGACTAGATTTGTTCTGATGGGTGCCTCAGGAAATCCCCTTTGCTGGTATTGGAATCCATGATTTTGAGGAGACTTGCCTGTAATCCAAAGCAATGGATCCGATAATGGCCTCGGGTCCTGTCTGGTTCAATCTTCTTGGTATGAGTGGAGGCAGATGAGTGGAGGTAGATGCTCAGCCGGTATCTACCGCCCTTTTTTGTCCCGGGCGACCTACACTATTGGGATGGCCTCAGGGACTTTTGAGGGTTCTCCTAATTTGTACGATTTTTGACAATGGAATGGGCAGAATTCCCAAGGATTGGGTGGGGGAAGTCCTAATGTGTGGCTCCAGGGGCCCCAGCCTGGAGGGAGTGTGGCCCAGGACTTTGAGGACAGAAGACTGAAAACACAAACTCAGCTTAAGTTTGGGGACGTATGTATGGCACGCCCGATCTACAAACCATGAGAAGAACTCTTCAGGATATGAAGAATGAGCGAGTCTGAGGCGCTTGCTCAGGTTTTTGTCTCTGGATTTTGTTTCAGCGATGGCCGTGGAATGTTGGGGAGGTCTCATGGGCCATGGACGAATCTTCCTCTCTGTGGATTTGGCGCGATCCCAATTGTTTTTCGTCAATCTGTGGGATGGGAGGACTCCTTTCAGGTTTGTTACCTCAGGTGTCCCACCAAAGAGGAATTCCAAAGCAGAGCCCTGGGGAAGAGTGAAGGGACATCCCGAACTATGGTTAAAAATTGGGGCCTAGGGGCATGGCAAGCCCAATATGCTGTCTCTTCATATAGGCCCTGAGAGGCCTTACCTGAGGACTGGGCTCAGGCTGAGGGTCACAATGTGTGTTTGTGACCAATGTGGCCCGCAAGCATGGGCTGGGCCTCATGGGCCACGCTTGTTTCAACTACACTGAACGTTGGACAACATGCCAACCACAAGGTTTCTTGCCATGGGGAAAGAGTTCTGATTTCTGCATCATTTTCAACCCTGGGCAGTGGTTGGAGATAAGGTCTAGGTTCTGGAGCCTGAAAAGCGCAGTTGGGAAGAGATGACGACCTAAGGCCATGGCGGGTCCGATGTGCTCAGTGTGCGGCCAGCTGTCTGGGTGGGACCAGGAGGTCCAGGCTCAGGCTGGGTCAGAAGGGGAAATAGTGCCCAGGTCAGCCTATATGTTTGGGGTACAGCCGAATGGCCTGCAGGTTGATCCTCATTTGGGGTTTCGGGGCAGCCCTGAGGGCAATGTTTTACTTCTGTAGGGCAGGCATAGTGCGGCATTGTAGTTCTGGATTGCCCAACTGGAGGGCTTGTGGGCCAGTAGTCTGAGGACGGAGTCTGAGAACCCAAGCTAGGCCTAGGTTTCTGGGTGAGGATATGGAAGGCACAATCTACAGACCTCAATAGAGGTCTCGTGAATCTGAAGTCAGGGCAAGGATCAGACGATCGCTCAGGTTGGACTTTCTGCCCTGATGGCCCTTTCTTGAAGGGGGTTGGATCACGAGGACATGGGGGTTTTCCCACGATGGGAGTTGTGAGAAGCTCCAAACTGCAAAGATTCTTCTGCAGGACAATTGAGACCTGTTGGTTGGCTCCAGGCCAACGATTCCGAGCAGGGTTCTAAGGATGGATGGCTGGGTAGCCCACCTCGCATTCCCATTGTCTCCAAGCAACAAGACAGGTTAGATCTGCTGGATGTGGGGGGCAACCGAGGAGGCTGAGTTGAAATGGACCCTCCTGGGGATGTGTCCTAATATGTTTTTGTGTCTATGGAGACCTTGGAATGAAGCGGTGGCCCTGGGGCCCTGAAGGGTTCTCCTAAACAGAGGCTTTGACACAGCTCCAACGGGCATGTTTCCCATGTGTAGATGAGATTTGTTCTGATGGGTGAGTCAAGAAACAGCCATATGCTGGTATTGAAATCCAGGCCTCTGAGGAGAGATGCCTGGAAACCAAAGCAATGGATCCGATTAGTGCCTAGGGGCCTGTTCGTTCCTTTTTACCTCTGGGGACATCAGTCTACGGGTCTGAGTGCAGGTAGGTGCTCAGATGGGCTCAGATTGCCCCTGTTTGTCCTGGGAAGCCACAACTATTGGGATGGCCTCAGGGACTTTGGAGGTTATCCTACTAGTAGGGTTGTGGCCATTGGAATGGGCACATACAATTCCCTTGGAGAGGGCAAGTACAGTCCTCAGGTTTGGCTCCAGGGCCCTGAGCCTGTAGGGTGTGTAGGCCAGAGCTGTTTGGACAGTTGTCTGAAAACACAAACTCGGCTTATGTTTTGGGTCATAGGTATGGCAGGACTGATCTACAGACCATGAGGAGAACACTTCGGGATATGAAAAAAGGGCGAGTGTGAGGCTCTTTCTCAAGTTTTTGTCTCTGGATATCGTGTCACTCATGGTCGTGAAACTGCCGGGTGACTTCATGGGAAATGGACGAGTCTTACTCTCTGGGGGTTCGGTCCCGTCCAAAGAGTTTGGGGTCATTCTGGGGATGGAAGTAGTCCGTTTTTTTTTTGTTGTTGTTGATTTGTTTCATTTTGTGTTTCAACCTCAGATGTCCCACCAAATGAGGGATTCCAGAGTAGAGCCCTGGGGTGGGGCGACTGGACAACCAGAAATCTGGTTAAAAATTGGGGACTAGGGACATGTCAAGCCCATTATGACATCTAATGGTCCAGCCACTGAGAGGACCTACTAGAGGACAGGACTCACGCTGAAGTCACAATGCGTGTTTATGCTCTCATCGCACTCAAGAATGGGCGGGGCCTCAGGGTGAATGCTGGTTTCTCCTACACTGAAGGTTGGACAACATGCCAACCACAAGGTTTCTTGCCATGGGTCAGGAAGAGTTCTGATTTCTGCATCACAGTCACCCGTGGGCAGTGATTTGAGATAAGGTCTAGGTTCTGAAGCCTGAAAACTGAGGTAGGGAAGAGATGATGACCTAAGGCCATGGCGGGTCTGATGTGCTCAGCGTGCGGTCAGCTGTCTGGGTGTTGGTCAGCAGGTCCGGGCTCAGGTTGTGTCAGACAGTGCATTAGTGCCCAGGTTAGACTATATAATTTGGGTACATTCGAGTGCCGTGTAGGTTTATCCTCATTTAAGCTGCCTGGGCTGCTCATTAGGCAATATATTTTTTCTAGAGGGCAGGCAGAGTGCTTCATTGTCGGTCCGGAATTGCCAAACTTGAGGGCTTCGGGGCCAGGAGAGTGAGGACGGAAGTCTGAGAACACAAGCTAGACTTCGGATTCAGGGTGAGGGCACGGCAGGTACCCCCTGCAGATCTGAACCAATATCTCATGCATCTGAAGTCAGGGCGAGGATCCGACGTTGGCTCAGGTTGGAGTTTCTGTGCATGACGGCCCCTTCATGAAGGGAGCGGAATCTCGAGGCCATGGAGGTTTTCCACGTTGGGAGATGTGGGATGCCCCCTTCAAGGATTCCTTCTGCGGGACAATTGAGACCTGTTGGACAGCTCCAGGACATCCCATATGGAATGACTCCAATGCACCGTTCCAGGATGGATGCCTGGGAAGTCCGCCTCGCCTTCCAATTGTCTCCTAGCAACAAGACAGTTTAGATCTAATGGATCTGCGGGAGCGACCGGGGTGGCTGAGTTGAAATGCACTTTCCAGAGGATGGGTCCTAACGTGTGTTTGTTCCATGAGGGCCTTGGAATGGGCAGGTGGCACCGGGACCCTGAAGTATTCTCCTAAGCTTTGGCATAGCTCCCATGCACAAGTTTCCTTTTGGAGACTAGATTTGTTCTGATGGGTGCCTCAGGAAATCCCCTCTGCTGGTATTGGAATCCATGATTTTGAGGAGACTTGCCTGTAATCCAAAGCAATGGATCCGATAATGGCCTCGGGTCCTGTCTGGTTCAATCTCCTTGGTATGAGTGGAGGTAGAAGATGGAGGTAGATGCTCAGCCGGTATCAACCGCCCATTTTTTGTCCCGGGCGACCTACACTATTGGGATGGCCTCGGGGATTTGGAGTGTTCTCCTAATTTGTACGATATTTGACAATGGAATGGGCAGAATTCCCATGAATTGGGTGGGGGCAGTCCTAATGTGTGGCTCCAGGGACCCCAGCCTGGAGGGAGTGTGGCCCAGGACTTTGAGGACAGAAGACTGAAAACACAAACTCAGCTTAAGTTTGGGGACGTAGGTATGGCACGCCCGATCTACAAACCATGAGAAGAACTCTTCAGGATATGAAGAATGAGCGAGTCTGAGGCGCTTGCTCAGGCTTTTTTCTCTGGATTTTGTTTCTGCGATGGCCGTGGAATGTTGGGGAGGTCTCATGGGCCATGGACGAATCTTCCTCTCTGTGGATTTGGCACGATCCCAATTGGTTTTCGTCAATCTGTGGGATGGGAGGACTCCTTTCAGGTTTGTTACCTCAGGTGTCCCACCAAAAGAGGAATTCCAAAGCAGAGCCCTGGGGAAGAGTGAAGGGACAACCCGAACTATGGTTAAAAATTGGGGCCTAGGGGCATGGCAAGCCCAATATGCTGTCTCTTCATATAGGCCCTGAGAGGCCTTACCTGAGGACTGGGCTCAGGCTGAGGGTCACAATGTGTGTTTGTGACCAATGTGCCCCGCAAGCATGGGCTGGGCCTCATGGGCCACGCTTGTTTCAACTACACTGAACGTTGGACAACATGCCAACCACAAGGTTTCTTGCCATGGGGAAAGAGTTCTGATTTCTGCATCATTTTCAAACCTGGGCAGTGGTTGGAGATAAGGTCTAGGTTCTGGAGCCTGAAAACCGCAGTTGGGAAGAGATGACAACCTAAGGCCATGGCGGGTCTGATGTGCTCAGTGTGCGGCCAGCTGTCTGGGTGGGACCAGGAGGTCCAGGCTCCGGCTGGGTCAGAAGGGGAAATAGTGCCCAGGTCAGCCTATCTGTTTGGGGTACAGCCGAATGGCGTGCAGGTTGATCCTCATTTGGGGTTTCGGGGTAGCCCTGAGGGCAATATTTTACTTCTGTAGGGCAGGCAGAGTGCGGAATTGTAGTTCTGGATTGCCAAGCTGGAGGGCTTGTGGGCCAGTAGTCTGAGGACGGAGTCTGAGAACCCAAGCTAGGCCTAGGTTTCTGGGTGAGGATATGGCAGGCACAATCTACAGACCTCAATAGAGATCTCGTGCATCTGAAGTCAGGGCAAGGATCAGACGATCGCTCAGGTTGGACTTTCTGCCCTGATGGCCCTTTCTTGAAGGGGGTTGGATCACGAGGACATGGGGGTTTTCCCACGATGGGAGTTGTGAGAAGCTCCAAACTGCAAAGATTCTTCTGCAGGACAATTGAGACCTGTTGGTTGGCTCCAGGCCAACGATTCCGAGCAGGGTTCTAAGGATGGATGGCTGGGTAGCCCACATCGCATTCCAATTGTCTCCAAGCAACAAGACAGGTTAGATCTGCTGGATGTGAGGGGCAACCTAGGAGGCTGAGTTGAAATGGACTCTCATGTGATTGTGTCCTAATATGTTTTTGTGTCTATGGAGACCTTGGAATGAAGCGGTGGCCCTGGGGCCCTGAAGGGTTCTCCTAAACAGAGGCTTTGACACAGCTCCAACGTGCATGTTTCCCATGTGTAGATGAGATTTGTTCTGATGGGTGAGTCATGAAACAGCCATATGCTGGTATTGAAATCCAGGCCTCTGAGGAGAGATGCCTGGAAATCAAAGCAATGGATCCGATTAGTGCCTAGGGGCCTGTTCGTTCCTTTTTACCTCTGGGGACATCAGTCTACGGGTCTGAGTGCAGGTATGTGCTCAGATGGGCTCAGATTGCCCCTGTTTGTCCTGGGAAGCCACAACTATTGGGATGGCCTCATGGACTTTGGAGGTTATCCTACTAGTAGGGTTGTGGCCATTGGAATGGGCACATACAATTCCCTTGGAGAGGGCAAGTACAGTCCTCAGGTTTGGCTCCAGGGCCCTGAGCCTGTAGGGTGTGTAGGTCAGAGCTGTTTGGACAGTTGTCTGAAAACACAAACTCGGCTTATGTTTTGGGTCATAGGTATGGCAGGACTGATCTACAGACCATGAGGAGAACACTTCGGGATATGAAAAAAAAGCGAGTGTGAGGCTCTTGCTCAAGTTTTTGTCTCTGGATATCGTGTCACTCATGGTCGTGAAATTGCCGGGTGACATCATGGGAAATGGACGAGTCTTACTCTCTGGGGGTTCGGTCCCGTCCAAAGAGTTTGGGGTCATTCTGGGGATGGAAGAAGTCCGTTTTTTTGTTGTTGTTGTCGATTTGTTTCATTTTGTTTTTCAACCTCAGATGTCCCACCAAATGAGGGATTCCAGAGTAGAGCCCTGGGGTGGGGCGACTGGACAACCAGAAATCTGGTTAAAAATTGGGGACTAGGGACATGTCAAGCCCATTATGACATCTAATGGTCCAGCCACTGAGAGGACTTACTAGAGGACAGGACTCACGCTGAGGTCACAATGCGTGTTTATGCTCTCGTCGCACTCAAGAATGGGCGGGGCCTCAGGGTGAATGCTGGTTTCTCCTACACTGAAGGTTGGACAACATGCCAACCACAAGGTTTCTTGCCATGGGTCAGGAAGAGTTCTGATTTCTGCATCACAGTCACCCGTGGGCAGTGATTGGAGATAAGGTCTAGGTTCTGAAGCCTGAAAACTGAGGTAGGGAAGAGATGATGACCTAAGGCCATGGCGGGTCTGATGTGCTCAGCGTGCGGTCAGCTGTCTGGGTGTTGGTCAGCAGGTCCGGGCTCAGGTTGTGTCAGACAGTGCATTAGTGCCCAGGTTAGACTATATAATTTGGGTACATTTGAGTGCCGTGTAGGTGTATCCTCATTTAAGCTGCCTGGGCTGCTCATTAGGCAGTATATTTTTTCTAGAGGGCAGGCAGAGTGCTTCATTGTCGGTCCGGAATTGCCAAACTTGAGGGCTTCGGGGCCAGGAGAGTGAGGACGGAAGTCTGAGAACACAAGCTAGACTTCGGATTCAGGGTGAGGGCACGGCAGGTACCCCCTGCAGATCTGAACCAATATCTCATGCATCTGAAGTCAGGGCAAGGATCCGACGTTGGCTCAGGTTGGAGTTTCTGTGCATGACGGCCCCTTCATGAAGGGAGCGGAATCTCGAGGCCATGGAGGTTTTCCACGTTGGGAGATGTGGGATGCCCCCTTCAAGGATTCCTTCTTCGGGACAATTGAGACCTGTTGGACAGCTCCAGGACATCCCATATGGAATGACTCCAGAGCACCGTTCCAGGATGGATGCCTGGGAAGTCCGCCTCGCCTTCCAATTGTCTCCTAGCAACAAGACAGTTTAGATCTAATGGATCTGCGGGAGCAACCGGGGTGGCTGAGTTGAAATGCACTTTCCAGAGGATGGGTCCTAACGTGTGTTTGTGTCCATGAGGGCCTTGGAATGGGGAGGTGGCACCGGGACCCTGAAGTATTCTCCTAAGCTTTGGCTTAGCTCCCATGCACAAGTTTCCTTGTGGAGACGAGATTTGTTCTGATGGGTGCCTCAGGAAATCCCCTCTGCTGGTATTGGAATCCAGGCTTTTGAGGAGACATGCCTGTAAACCAAAGCATTGGATTCGATAATGGCCTCGGGTCCTGTCTGGTTCAATCTCCTTGGTATGAGTGGAGGTAGAAGAGTGAAGGTAGATGATCAGCCGGTATCAACCGCCCATTTTTTGTCCCGGCGACCTACACTATTGGGATGGCCTCGGGTACTTTGGAGGGTTCTCCTAATTTGTACGATTTTTGACAATGGAATGGGCAGAATTCCCATGGATTGGGTGGGGGCAGTCCTAATGTGTGGCTCCAGGGACCCCAGCCTGGAGGGAGTGTGGCACAGGACTTTGAGGACAGAAGACTGAAAACACAAACTCAGCTTAAGTTTGGGGACGTAGGTATGGCACGCCCGATCTACAAACCATGAGAAGAACTCTTCAGGATATGAAGAATGAGCGAGTCAGAGGCGCTTGCTCAGGCTTATTTCTCTGGATTTTGTTTGTGCGAGGGGCGTGGAATGTTGGGGAGGTCTCATGGGCCATGGACGAATCTTCCTCTCTGTGGATTTGGCACGATCCCAATTGGTTTTCGTCAATCTGTGGGATGGGAAGACTCCTTTCAGGTTTGTTACCTCAGGTGTCCCACCAAAAGAGGAATTCCAAAGCAGAGCCCTGGGGAAGAGTGAAGGGACAACCCGAACTATGGTTAAAAATTGGGGCCTAGGGGCATGGCAAGCCCAATATGCTGTCTCTTCATATAGGCCCTGAGAGGCCTTACCTGAGGACTGGGCTCAGGCTGAGGGTCACAATGTGTGTTTGTGACCAATGTGGCCTGCAAGCATGGGCTGGGCCTCATGGGCCACGCTTGTTTCAACTACACTGAACGTTGGACAACATGCCAAGGACAAGGTTTCTTGCCATGGGGAAAGAGTTCTGATTTCAGCATCATTTTCAACCCTGGGCAGTGGTTGGAGATAAGGTCTAGGTTCTGGAGCCTGAAAACCGCAGTTGGGAATAGATGACGACCTAAGGCAATGGCAGGTCCGATGTGCTCAGTGTGCGGCCAGCTGTCTGGGTGGGACCAGGAGGTCCAGGCTCAGGCTGGGTCAGAAGGGGAAATAGTGCCCAGGTCAGCCTATATGTTTGGGGTACAGCCGAATGGCGTGCAGGTTGATCCTCATTTGGGGATTCGGGGTAGCCCTGAGGCAATATTTTACTTCTGTAGGGCAGGCAGATTGCGGCATTGTAGTTCTGGATTGCCAAACTGGAGGGCCTGTGGGCCAGTAGTCTGAGGACGGAGTCTGAGAACCCAAGCTAAGCCTAGGTTTCTGGGTGAGGATATGGCAGGCACAATCTACAGACCTCAATAGAGATCTCGTGCATCTGAAGTCAGGGCAAGGATCAGACGATTGCTCAGGTTGGACTTTCTGCCCTGATGGCCCTTTCTTGAAGGGGGTTGGATCACGAGGACATGGGGGTTTTCCCACGATGGGAGTTGTGAGAAGCTGCAAACTGCAAGGATTCTTCTGCAGGACAATTGAGACCTGTTGGTTGGCTCCAGGCCAACGATTCCGAGCAGGGTTCTAAGGATGGATGGCTGGGTACCCACCTCGCATTCCAATTGTCTCCAAGCAACAAGAAAAGTTAGATCTGCTGGAAGTGGGGGGCAACCGAGGAGGCTGAGTTGAAATGGACTCTCCTGGGGATGTGTCCTAATATGTTTTTGTGTCTATGGAGACCTTGGAATGAAGCGGTGGCCCTGGGGCCCTGAAGGGTTCTCCTAAACAGAGGCTTTGACACAGCTCCAACGTGCATGTTTCCCATGTGTATATGAGATTTGTTCTGATGGGTGAGTCAAGAAACAGCCATATGCTGGTATTGAAATCCAGGCCTCTGAGGAGAGATGCCTGGAAACCAAAGCAATGGATCCGATTAGTGCCTAGGGCCCTGTTCCTTCCTTTTTACCTCTGGGGACATCAGTCTACGGGTCTGAGTGCAGGTAGGTGCTCAGATGGGCTCAGATTGCCCCTGTTTGTCCTGGGAAGCCACAACTATTGGGATGGCCTCAGGGACTTTGGAGTTTATCCTACTAGTAGGGTTGTGGCCATTGGAATGGGCACATACAATTCCCTTGGAGAGAGCAAGTACAGTCCTCAGGTTTGGCTCCAGGGCCCTGAGCCTGTAGGGTGTGTAGGCCAGAGCTGTTTGGACAGTTGTCGGAAAACACAAACTCGGCTTATGTTTTGGGTCATAGGTATAGCAGGATTGATCTACAGACCATGAGGAGAACACTTCGGGATATGAAAAAAGGGCGAGTGTGAGGCTCTTGCTCAAGTTTTTGTCTCTGGATATCGTGTCACACATGGTCGTGAAATTGCCGGGTGACATCATGGGAAATGGACGAGTCTTACTCTCTGGGGGTTCGGTCCCGTCCAAAGAGTTTGGGGTCATTCTGGGGATGGAAGAAGTCCGTTTTTTTGTTGTTGTTTTCGATTTGTTTCATTTTGTTTTTCAACCTCAGATGTCCCACCAAATGAGGGATTCCAGAGTAGAGCCCTGGGGTGGGGCGACTGGACAACCAGAAATCTGGTTAAAAATTGGGGACTAGGGACATGTCAAGCCCATTATGACATCTAATGGTCCAGCCACTGAGAGGACTTACTAGAGGACAGGACTCACGCTGAGGTCACAATGCGTGTTTATGCTCTCGTCGCACTCAAGAATGGGCGGGGCCTCAGGGTGAATGCTGGTTTCTCCTACACTGAAGGTTGGACAACATGCCAACCACAAGGTTTCTTGCCATGGGTCAGGAAGAGTTCTGATTTCTGCATCACAGTCACCCGTGGGCAGTGATTGGAGATAAGGTCTAGGTTCTGAAGCCTGAAAACTGAGGTAGGGAAGAGATGATGACCTAAGGCCAGGGCGGGTCTGATGTGCTCAGCGTGCGGTCAGCTGTCTGGGTGTTGGTCAGCAGGTCCGGGCTCAGGTTGTGTCAGACAGTGCATTAGTGCCCAGGTTAGACTATATAATTTGGGTACATTCGAGTGCCGTGTAGGTTTATCCTCATTTAAGCTGCCTGGGCTGCTCATTAGGCAATATATTTTTTCTAGAGGGCAGGCAGAGTGCTTCATTGTCGGTCCGGAATTGCCAAACTTGAGGGCTTCGGGGCCAGGAGAGTGAGGACGGAAGTCTGAGAACACAAGCTAGACTTCGGATTCAGGGTGAGGGCACGGCAGGTACCCCCTGCAGATCTGAACCAATATCTCATGCATCAGAAGTCAGGGCGAGGATCCGACGTTGGCTCAGGTTGGAGTTTCTGTGCATGACGGCCCCTTCATGAAGGGAGCGGAATCTCGAGGCCATGGAGGTTTTCCACGTTGGGAGATGTGGGATGCCCCCTTCAAGGATTCCTTCTGCGGGACAATTGAGACCTGTTGGACAGCTCCAGGACATCCCATATGGAATGACTCCAGAGCACCGTTCCAGGATGGATGCCTGGGAAGTCCGCCTCGCCTTCCAATTGTCTCCTAGCAACAAGACAGTTTAGATCTAATGGATCTGCGGAGCAACCGGGGTGGCTGAGTTGAAATGCACTTTCCAGAGGATGGGTCCTAACGTGTGTTTGTGTCCATGAGGGCCTTGGAATGGTGAGGTGGCACCGGGACCCTGAAGTATTCTCCTAAGCTTTGGCATAGCTACCATGCACAAGTTTCCTTGTGGAGACGAGATTTGTTCTGATGGGTGCCTCAGGAAATCCCCTCTGCTGGTATTGGAATCCAGGCTTTTGAGGAGACATGCCTGTAAACCAAAGCAATGGATTCGATAATGGCCTCGGGTCCTGTCTGGTTCAATCTCCTTGGTATGAGTGGAGGTAGAAGAGTGGAGGTAGATGCTCAGCCGGTATCAACCGCCCATTTTTCGTCCCGGGCGACCTACACTATTGGGATGGCCTCGGGGACTTTGGAGGGTTCTCCTAATTTGTACGATTTTTGACAATGGAATGGGCAGAATTCCCATGGATTGGGTGGGGGCAGTCCTAATGTGTGGCTCCAGGGGCCCCAGCCTGGAGGGAGTGTGGCCCAGGACTTTGAGGACAGAAGACTGAAAACACAAACTCAGCTTAAGTTTGGGGACGTAGGTATGGCACGCCGATCTACAATCCATGAGAAGAACTCTTCAGGATATGAAGAATGAGCGAGTCTGAGGCGCTTGCTCAGGCTTTTGTCTCTGAATTTTGTTTGTGCGATGGCCGTGGAATGTTGGGGAGGTCTCATGGGCCAGGGACGAATCTTCCTCTCTGTGGATTTGGCCCGATCCCAATTGGTTTTCGTCAATCTGTGGGATGGGAGGACTCCTTTCAGGTTTGTTACCTCAGGTGTCCCACAAAAAGAGGAATTCCAAAGCAGAGCCCTGGGGAAGAGTGAAGGGACAACACAAACTATGGTTAAAAATTGGGGCCTAGGGGCATGGCAAGCCCAATATGCTGTCTCTTCATATAGGCCCTGAGAGGCCTTACCTGAGGACTGGGCTCAGGCTGAGGGTCACAATGTGTGTTTGTGACCAATGTGGCCTGCAAGCATGGGCTGGGCCTCATGGGCCACGCTTGTTTCAACTACACTGAACGTTGGACAACATGCCAACCACAAGGTTTCTTGCCATGGGGAAAGAGTTCTGATTTCAGCATCATTTTCAAACCTGGGCAGTGGTTGGAGATAAGGTCTAGGTTCTGGAGCCTGAAAAACGCAGTTGGGAAGAGATGACGACCTAAGGCCATGGCAGGTCCGATGTGCTCAGTGTGCGGCCAGCTGTCTGGGTGGGACCAGGAGGTCCAGGCTCAGGCTGGGTCAGAAGGGGAAATAGTGCCCAGGTCAGCCTATATGTTTGGGGTACAGCCGAATGGCGTGCAGGTTGATCCTCATTTGGGGATTCGGGGTAGCCCTGAGGGCAATATTTTACTTCTGTAGGGCAGGCAGATTGTGGCTTTGTAGTTCTGGATTGCCAAACTGGAGGGCCTGTGGGCCAGTAGTCTGAGGACGGAGTCTGAGAACCCAAGCTAGGCCTAGGTTTCTGGGTGAGGATATGGCAGGCACAATCTACAGACCTCAATAGAGATCTCGTGCATCTGAAGTCAGGGCAAGGATCAGACGATCGCTCAGGTTGGACTTTCTGCCCTGATGGCCCTTTCTTGAAGGGGGTTGGATCACGAGGACACGGGGGTTTTCCCACGATGGGAGTTGTGAGAAGCTCCAAACTGCAAAGATTCTTCTGCAGGACAATTGAGACCTGTTGGTTGGCTCCAGGCCAACGATTCCGAGCAGGGATCTAAGGATGGATGGCTGGGTAGACCACCTCGCATTCCAATTGTCTCCAAGCAACAAGACAAGTTAGATCTGCTGGATGTGGGGGGCAACCGTGGAGGCTGAGTTGAAATGGACTCTCCTGGGGATGTGTCCTAATATGTTTTTGTGTCTATGGAGACCTTGGAATGAAGCGGTGGCCCTGGGGCCCTGAAGGGTTCTCCTAAACAGAGGCTTTGACACAGCTCCAACGTGCATGTTTCCCATGTGTATATGAGATTTGTTCTGATGGGTGAGTCAAGAAACAGCCATATGCTGGTATTGAAATCCAGGCCTCTGAGGAGAGATGCCTGGAAACCAAAGCAATGGATCCGATTAGTGCCTAGGGGCCTGTTCGTTCCTTTTTACCTCTGGGGACATCAGTCTACGGGTCTGAGTGCAGGTAAGTGCTCAGATGGGCTCAGATTGCCCCTGTTTGTCCTGGGAAGCCACAACTATTGGGATGGCCTCAGGGACTTTGGAGGTTATCCTACTAGTAGGGTTGTGGCCATTGGAATGGGCACATACAATTCCCTTGGAGAGAGCAAGTACAGTCCTCAGGTTTGGCTCCAGGGCCCTGAGCCTGTAGGGTGTGTAGGCCAGAGCTGTTTGGACAGTTGTCTGAAAACACAAACTCGGCTTATGTTTTGGGTCATAGGTATGGCAGGACTGATCTACATACCATGAGGAGAACACTTCGGGATATGAAAAAAGGGCGAGTGTGAGGCTCTTGCTCAAGTTTTTGTCTCTGGATATCGTGTCACTCATGGTCGTGAAATTGCCGGGTGACATCATGGGAAATGGACGAGTCTTACTCTCTGGGGGTTCGGTCCCGTCCAAAGAGTTTGGGGTCATTCTGGGGATGGAAGAAGTCCGTTTTTTTGTTGTTGTTGTCGATTTGTTTCATTTTGTTTTTCAACCTCAGATGTCCCACCAAATGAGGGATTCCAGAGTAGAGCCCTGGGGTGGGGCGACTGGACAACCAGAAATCTGGTTAAAAATTGGGGACTAGGGACATGTCAAGCCCATTATGACATCTAATGGTCCAGCCACTGAGAGGACTTACTAGAGGACAGGACTCACGCTGAGGTCACAATGCGTGTTTATGCTCTCGTCGCACTCAAGAATGGGCGGGGCCTCAGGGTGAATGCTGGTTTCTCCTACACTGAAGGTTGGACAACATGCCAACCACAAGGTTTCTTGCCATGGGTCAGGAAGAGTTCTGATTTCTGCATCACAGTCACCCGTGGGCAGTGATTGGAGATAAGGTCTAGGTTCTGAAGCCTGAAAACTGAGGTAGGGAAGAGATGATGACCTAAGGCCATGGCGGGTCTGATGTGCTCAGCGTGCGGTCAGCTGTCTGGGTGTTGGTCAGCAGGTCCGGGCTCAGGTTGTGTCAGACAGTGCATTAGTGCCCAGGTTAGACTATATAATTTGGGTACATTCGAGTGCCGTGTAGGTGTATCCTCATTTAAGCTGCCTGGGCTGCTCATTAGGCAATATATTTTTTCTAGAGGGCAGGCAGAGTGCTTCATTGTCGGTCCGGAATTGCCAAACTTGAGGGCTTTGGGGCCAGGAGAGTGAGGACGGAAGTCTGAGAACACAAGCTAGACTTCGGATTCAGGGTGAGGGCACGGCAGGTACCCCTTGCAGATCTGAACCAATATCTCATGCATCTGAAGTCAGGGCGAGGATCCGACGTTGGCTCAGGTTGGAGTTTCTGTGCATGACGGCCCCTTCATGAAGGGAGCGGAATCTCGAGGCCATGGAGGTTTTCCACGTTGGGAGATGTGGGATGCCCCCTTCAAGGATTCCTTCTGCGGGACAATTGAGACCTGTTGGACAGCTCCAGGACATCCCATATGGAATGACTCCAGAGCACCGTTCCAGGATTTATGCCTGGGAAGTCCGCCTCGCCTTCCAATTGTCTCCTAGCAACAAGACAGTTTAGATCTAATGGATCTGCGGGAGCAACCGGGGTGGCTGAGTTGAAATGCACTTTCCAGAGGATGGGTCCTAACGTGTGTTTGTGTCCATGAGGGCCTTGGAATGGGGAGGTTGCACCGGGACCCTGAAGTATTCTCCTAAGCTTTGGCTTAGCTACCATGCACAAGTTTCCTTGTGGAGACGAGATTTGTTCTGATGGGTGCCTCAGGAAATCCCCTCTGCTGGTATTGGAATCCAGGCTTTTGAGGAGACATGCCGGTAAACCAAAGCAATGGATTCGATAATGGCCTCGGGTCCTGTCTGGTTCAATCTCCTTGGTATGAGTGGAGGTAGAAGAGTGGAGGTAGATGCTCAGCCGGTATCAACCGCCCATTTTTTGTCCCGGGCGACCTACAATATTGGGATGGCCTCGGGGACTTTGGAGGGTTCTCCTAATTTGTACGATTTTTGACAATGGAATGGGCAGAATTCCCATGGATTGGGTGGGGGCAGTCCTAATGTGTGGCTCCAGGGACCCCAGCCTGGAGGGAGTGTGGCACAGGACTTTGAGGACAGAAGACTGAAAACACAAACTCAGCTTAAGTTTGGGGACGTAGGTATGGCACGCCCGATCTACAAACCATGAGAAGAACTCTTCAGGATATGAAGAATGAGCGAGTCTGAGGCGCTTGCTCAGGCTTTTTTCTCTGGATTTTGTTTGTGCGATGGCCGTGGAATGTTGGGGAGGTCTCATGGGCCATGGACGAATCTTCATCTCTGTGGATTTGGCCCGATCCCAATTGTTTTTCGTCAATCTGTGGGATGGGAGGACTCCTTTCACGTTTGTTACCTCAGGTGTCCCACCAAAAGAGGAATTCCAAAGCAGAGCCCTGGGGAAGAGTGAAGGGACAACCCGAACTATGGTTAAAAATTGGGGCCTAGGGGCATGGCAAGCCCAATATGCTGTCTCTTCATATAGGCCCTGAGAGGCCTTACCTGAGGACTGGGCTAGGCTGAGGGTCACAATGTTTGTTTGTGACCAATGTGGCCTGCAAGCATGGGCTGGGCCTCATGGGCCACGCTTGTTTCAACTACACTAAACGTTGGACAACATGCCAACCACAAGGTTTCTTGCCATGGGGAAAGAGTTCTGATTTCAGCATCATTTTCAACCCTGGGCAGTGGTTGGAGATAAGGTCTAGGTTCTGGAGCCTGAAAACCGCAGTTGGGAAGAGATGACGACCTAAGGCCATGGCGGGTCCGATGTGCTCAGTGTGCGGCCAGCTGTCTGGGTGGGACCAGGAGGTCCAGGCTCAGGCTGGGTCAGAAGGGGAAATAGTGCCCAGGTCAGCCTATATGTTTGGGGTACAGCCGAATGTCGTGCAGGTTGATCCTCATTTGGGGATTCGGGGTAGCCCTGAGGGCAATGTTTTACTTCTGTAGGGCAGGCAGATTGCGGCATTGTAGTTCTGGATTGCCAAACTGGAGGGCCTGTGGGCCAGTAGTCTGAGGACGGAGTCTGAGAACCCAAGCTAGGCCTAGGTTTCTGGGTGAGGATATGGCAGGCACAATCTACAGACCTCAATAGAGATCTCGTGCATCTGAAGTCAGGGCAAGGATCAGACGATCGCTCAGGTTGGACTTTCTGCCCTGATGGCCCTTTCTTGAAGGGGGTTGGATCACGAGGACATGGGGGTTTTCCCACGATGGGAGTTGTGAGAAGCTCCAAACTGCAAAGATTCTTCTGCAGGACAATTGAGACCTGTTGGTTGGCTCCAGCCCAACGATTCCGAGCAGGGTTCTAAGGATGGATGGCTGGGTAGACCACCTCGCATTCCAATTGTCTCCAAGCAACAAGACAAGTTAGATCTGCTGGATGTGGGGGGCAACCGAGGAGGCTGAGTTGAAATGGACTCTCCCGGGGATGTGTCCTAATATGTTTTTGTGTCTATGGAGACCTTGGAATGAAGCGGTGGCCCTGGGGCCCTGAAGGGTTCTCCTAAACAGAGGCTTTGACACAGCTCCAACGTGCATGTTTCCCATGTGTAGATGAGATTTGTTCTGATGGGTGAGTCAAGAAACAGCCATATGCTGGTATTGAAATCCAGGCCTCTGAGGAGAGATGCCTGGAAACCAAAGCAATGGATCCGATTAGTGCCTAGGGGCCTGTTCGTTCCTTTTTACCTCTGGGGACATCAGTCTACGGGTCTGAGTGCAGGTAGGTGCTCAGATGGGCTCAGATTGCCCCTGTTTGTCCTGGGAAGCCACAACTCTTGGGATGGCCTCAGGGACTTTGGAGTTTATCCTACTAGTAGGGTTGTGGCCATTGGAATGGGCACATACAATTCCCTTGGAGAGAGCAAGTACAGTCCTCAGGTTTGGCTCCAGGGCCCTGAGCCTGTAGGGTGTGTAGGCCAGAGCTGTTTGGACAGTTGTCTGAAAACACAAACTCGGCTTATGTTTTGGGTCATAGGTATGGCAGGACTGATCTACAGACCATGAGGAGAACACTTCGGGATATGAAAAAAGGGCGAGTGTGAGGCTCTTGCTCAAGTTTTTGTCTCTGGATATCGTGTCACTCATGGTCGTGAAATTGCCGGGTGACATCATGGGAAATGGACGAGTCTTACTCTCTGGGGGTTCGGTCCCGTCCAAAGAGTTTGGGGTCATTCTGGGGATGGAAGAAGTCCGTTTTTTTGTTGTTGTTGTCGATTTGTTTCATTTTGTTTTTCAACCTCAGATGTCCCACCAAATGAGGGATTCCAGAGTAGAGTCCTGGGGTGGGGCGACTGGACAACCAGAAATCTGGTTAAAAATTGGGGACTAGGGACATGTCAAGCCCATTATGACATCTAATGGTCCAGCCACTGAGAGGACTTACTAGAGGACAGGACTAACGCTGAGGTCACAATGCGTGTTTATGCTCTCGTCGCACTCAAGAATGGGCGGGGCCTCAGGGTGAATGCTGGTTTCTCCTACACTGAAGGTTGGACAACATGCCAACCACAAGGTTTCTTGCCATGGGTCAGGAAGAGTTCTGATTTCTGCATCACAGTCACCCGTGGGCAGTGATTGGAGATAAGGTCTAGGTTCTGAAGCCTGAAAACTGAGGTAGGGAAGAGATGATGACCTAAGGCCATGGCGGGTCTGATATGCTCAGCGTGCGGTCAGCTGTCTGGGTGTTGGTCAGCAGGTCCGGGCTCAGGTTGTGTCAGACAGTGCATTAGTGCCCAGGTTAGACTATATAATTTGGGTACATTCGAGTGCCGTGTAGGTTTATCCTCATTTAAGCTGCCTGGGCTGCTCATTAGGCAATATATTTTTTCTAGAGGGCAGGCAGAGTGCTTCATTGTCGGTCCGGAATTGCCAAACTTGAGGGCTTCGGGGCCAGGAGAGTGAGGACGGAAGTCTGAGAACACAAGCTAGACTTCGGATTCAGGGTGAGGGCACGGCAGGTACCCCCTGCAGATCTGAACCAATATCTCATGCATCTGAAGTCAGGGCGAGGATCCGACGTTGGCTCAGGTTGGAGTTTCTGTGCATGACGGCCCCTTCATGAAGGGAGCGGAATCTCGAGGCCATGGAGGTTTTCCACGTTGGGAGATGTGGGATGCCCCCTTCAAGGATTCCTTCTGCGGGACAATTGAGACCTGTTGGACAGCTCCAGGACATCCCATATGGAATGACTCCAGAGCACCGTTCCAGGATGGATGCCTGGGAAGTCCGCCTCGCCTTCCAATTGTCTCCGAGCAACAAGACAGTTTAGATCTAATGGATCTGCGGAGCAACCGGGGTGGCTGAGTTGAAATGCACTTTCCAGAGGATGGGTCCTAACGTGTGTTTGTGTCCATGAGGGCCTTGGAATGGGGAGGTGGCACCGGGACCCTGAAGTATTCTCCTAAGCTTTGGCTTAGCTACCATGCACAAGTTTCCTTGTGGAGACGAGATTTGTTCTGATGGGTGCCTCAGGAAATCCCCTCTGCTGGTATTGGAATCCAGGCTTTTGAGGAGACATGCCTGTAAACCAAAGCAATGGATTCGATAATGGCCTCGGGTCCTCTCTGGTTCAATCTCCTTGGTATGAGTGGAGGTAGAAGAGTGGAGGTAGATGCTCAGCCGGTATCAACCGCCCATTTTTCGTCCCGGGCGACCTACACTATTGGGATGGCCTCGGGGACTTTGGAGGGTTCTCCTAATTTGTACGATTTTTGACAATGGAATGGGCAGAATTCCCATGGATTGGGTGGGGGCAGTCCTAATGTGTGGCTCCAGGGGCCCCAGCCTGGAGGGAGTGTGGCCCAGGACTTTGAGGACAGAAGACTGAAAACACAAACTCAGCTTAAGTTTGGGGACGTAGGTATGGCACGCCGATCTACAAACCATGAGAAGAACTCTTCAGGATATGAAGAATGAGCGAGTCTGAGGCGCTTGCACAGGCTTTTGTCTCTGAATTTTGTTTGTGCGATGGCCGTGGAATGTTGGGGAGGTCTCATGGGCCAGGGACGAATCTTCCTCTCTGTGGATTTGGCCCGATCCCAATTGGTTTTCGTCAATCTGTGGGATGGGAGGACTCCTTTCAGGTTTGTTACCTCAGGTGTCCCACCAAAAGAGGAATTCCAAAGCAGAGCCCTGGGGAAGAGTGAAGGGACAACACAAACTATGGTTAAAAATTGGGGCCTAGGGGCATGGCAAGCCCAATATGCTGTCTCTTCATATAGGCCCTGAGAGGCCTTACCTGAGGACTGGGCTCAGGCTGAGGGTCACAATGTGTGTTTGTGACCAATGTGGCCTGCAAGCATGGGCTGGGCCTCATGGGCCACGCTTGTTTCAACTACACTGAACGTTGGACAACATGCCAACCACAAGGTTTCTTGCCATGGGGAAAGAGTTCTGATTTCAGCATCATTTTCAAACCTGGGCAGTGGTTGGAGATAAGGTCTAGGTTCTGGAGCCTGAAAAACGCAGTTGGGAAGAGATGACGACCTAAGGCCATGGCGGGTCCGATGTGCTCAGTGTGCGGCCAGCTGTCTGGGTGGGACCAGGAGGTCCAGGCTCAGGCTGGGTCAGAAGGGGAAATAGTGCCCAGGTCAGCCTATATGTTTGGGGTACAGCCGAATGGCGTGCAGGTTGATCCTCATTTGGGGATTCGGGGTAGCCCTGAGGGCAATATTTTACTTCTGTAGGGCAGGCAGATTGCGGCTTTGTAGTTCTGGATTGCCAAACTGGAGGGCCTGTGGGCCAGTAGTCTGAGGACGGAGTCTGAGAACCCAAGCTAGGCCTAGGTTTCTGGGTGAGGATATGGCAGGCACAATCTACAGACCTCAATAGAGATCTCGTGCATCTGAAGTCAGGGCAAGGATCAGACGATCGCTCAGGTTGGACTTTCTGCCCTGATGGCCCTTTCTTGAAGGGGGTTGGATCACGAGGACATGGGGGTTTTCCCACGATGGGAGTTGTGAGAAGCTCCAAACTGCAAAGATTCTTCTGCAGGACAATTGAGACCTGTTGGTTGGCTCCAGGCCAACGATTCCGAGCAGGGATCTAAGGATGGATGGCTGAGTAGACCACCTCGCATTCCAATTGTCTCCAAGCAACAAGACAAGTTAGATCTGCTGGATGTGGGGGGCAACCGAGGAGGCTGAGTTGAAATGGACTCTCCTGGGGATGTGTCCTAATATGTTTTTGTGTCTATGGAGACCTTGGAATGAAGCGGTGGCCCTGGGGCCCTGAAGGGTTCTCCTAAACAGAGGCTTTGACACAGCTCCAACGTGCATGTTTCCCATGTGTATATGAGATTTGTTCTGATGGGTGAGTCAAGAAACAGCCATATGCTGGTATTGAAATCCAGGCCTCTGAGGAGAGATGCCTGGAAACCAAAGCAATGGATCCGATTAGTGCCTAGGGGCCTGTTCGTTCCTTTTTACCTCTGGGGACATCAGTCTACGGGTCTGAGTGCAGGTAAGTGCTCAGATGGGCTCAGATTGCCCCTGTTTGTCCTGGGAAGCCACAACTATTGGGATGGCCTCAGGGACTTTGGAGTTTATCCTACTAGTAGGGTTGTGGCCATTGGAATGGGCACATACAATTCCCTTGGAGAGAGCAAGTACAGTCCTCAGGTTTGGCTCCAGGGCCCTGAGCCTGTAGGGTGTGTAGGCCAGAGCTGTTTGGACAGTTGTCTGAAAACACAAACTCGGCTTATGTTTTGGGTCATAGGTATGGCAGGACTGATCTACATAGCATGAGGAGAACACTTCGGGATATGAAAAAAGGGCGAGTGTGAGGCTCTTGCTCAAGTTTTTGTCTCTGGATATCGTGTCACTCATGGTCGTGAAATTGCCGGGTGACATCATGGGAAATGGACGAGTCTTACTCTCTGGGGGTTCGGTCCTGTCCAAAGAGTTTGGGGTCATTCTGGGGATGGAAGAAGTCCGTTTTTTTGTTGTTGTTGTCGATTTGTTTCATTTTGTTTTTCAACCTCAGATGTCCCACCAAATGAGGGATTCCAGAGTAGAGCCCTGGGGTGGGGCGACTGGACAACCAGAAATCTGGTTAAAAATTGGGGCCTACGGACATGTCAAGCCCATTATGACATCTAATGGTCCAGCCACTGAGAGGACTTACTAGAGGACAGGACTCACGCTGAGGTCACAATGCGTGTTGATGCTCTCGTCGCACTCAAGAATGGGCGGGGCCTCAGGGTGAATGCTGGTTTCTCCTACACTGAAGGTTAGACAACATGCCAACCACAAGGTTTCTTGCCATGGGTCAGGAAGAGTTCTGATTTCTGCATCACAGTCACCCGTGGGCAGTGATTGGAGATAAGGTCTAGGTTCTGAAGCCTGAAAACTGAGGTAGGGAAGAGATGATGACCTAAGGCCATGGCGGGTCTGATGTGCTCAGCGTGCGGTCAGCTGTCTGGGTGTTGGTCAGCAGGTCCGGGCTCAGGTTGTGTCAGACAGTGCATTAGTGCCCAGGTTAGACTATATAATTTGGGTACATTCGAGTGCCGTGTAGGTGTATCCTCATTTAAGCTGCCTGGGCTGCTCATTAGGCAATATATTTTTTCTAGAGGGCAGGCAGAGTGCTTCATTGTCGGTCCGGAATTGCCAAACTTGAGGGCTTCGGGGCCAGGAGAGTGAGGACGGAAGTCTGAGAACACAAGGTAGACTTCGGATTCAGGGTGAGGGCACGGCAGGTACCCCTTGCAGATCTGAACCAATATCTCATGCATCTGAAGTCAGGGCGAGGATCCGACGTTGGCTCAGGTTGGAGTTTCTGTGCATGACGGCCCCTTCATGAAGGGAGCGGAATCTCGAGGCCATGGAGGTTTTCCACGTTGGGAGATGTGGGATGCCCCCTTCAAGGATTCCTTCTGCGGGACAATTGAGACCTGTTGGACAGCTCCAGGACATCCCATATGGAATGACTCCAGAGCACCGTTCCAGGATGGATGCCTGGGAAGTCCGCCTCGCCTTCCAATTGTCTCCGAGCAACAAGACAGTTTAGATCTAATGGATCTGCGGGAGCAACCGGGGTGGCTGAGTTGAAATGCACTTTCCAGAGGATGGGTCCTAACGTGTGTTTGTGTCCATGAGGGCCTTGGAATGGGGAGGTTGCACCGGGACCCTGAAGTATTCTCCTAAGCTTTGGCTTAGCTACCATGCACAAGTTTCCTTGTGGAGACGAGATTTGTTCTGATGGGTGCCTCAGGAAATCCCCTCTGCTGGTATTGGAATCCAGGCTTTTGAGGAGACATGCCTGTAAACCAAAGCAATGGATTCGATAATGGCCTCGGGTCCTGTCTGGTTCAATCTCCTTGGTATGAGTGGAGGTAGAAGAGTGGAGGTAGATGCTCAGCCGGTATCAACCGCCCATTTTTTGTCCCGGGCGACCTACACTATTGGGATGGCCTCGGGGACTTTGGAGGGTTCTCCTAATTTGTACGATTTTTGACAATGGAATGGGCAGAATTCTCATGGATTGGGTGGGGGCAGTCCTAATGTGTGGCTCCAGGGACCCCAGCCTGGAGGGAGTGTGGCACAGGACTTTGAGGACAGAAGACTGAAAACACAAACTCAGCTTAAGTTTGGGGACGTAGGTATGGCACGCCCGATCTACAAACCATGAGAAGAACTCTTCAGGATATGAAGAATGAGCGAGTCTGAGGCGCTTGCTCAGGCTTTTTTCTCTGGATTTTGTTTGTGCGATGGCCGTGGAATGTTGGGGAGGTCTCATGGGCCATGGACGAATCTTCCTCTCTGTGGATTTGGCCCGATCCCAATTGGTTTTCGTCAATCTGTGGGATGGGAGGACTCCTTTCACGTTTGTTACCTCAGGTGTCCCACCAAAAGAGGAATTCCAAAGCAGAGCCCTGGGGAAGAGTGAAGGGACAACCCGAACTATGGTTAAAAATTGGGGCCTAGGGGCATGGCAAGCCCAATATGCTGTCTCTTCATATAGGCCCTGAGAGGCCTTACCTGAGGACTGGGCTCAGGCTGAGGGTCACAATGTGTGTTTGTGACCAATGTGGCCTGCAAGCATGGGCTGGGCCTCATGGGCCACGCTTGTTTCAACTACACTGAACGTTGGACAACATGCCAACCACAAGGTTTCTTGCCATGGGGAAAGAGTTCTGATTTCAGCATCATTTTCAACCCTGGGCAGTGGTTGGAGATAAGGTCTAGGTTCTGGAGCCTGAAAACCGCAGTTGGGAAGAGATGACGACCTAAGGCCATGGCGGGTCCGATGTGCTCAGTGTGCGGCCAGCTGTCTGGGTGGGACCAGGAGGTCCAGGCTCAGGCTGGGTCAGAAGGGGATATAGTGCCCAGGTCAGCCTATATGTTTGGGGTACAGCCGAATGGCGTGCAGGTTGATCCTCATTTGGGGATTCGGGGTAGCCCTGAGGGCAATATTTTACTTCTGTAGGGCAGGCAGATTGCGGCATTGTAGTTCTGGATTGCCAAACTGGAGGGCCTGTGGGCCAGTAGTCTGAGGACAGAGTCTGAGAACCCAAGCTAGGCCTAGGTTTCTGGGTGAGGATATGGCAGGCACAATCTACAGACCTCAATAGAGATCTCGTGCATCTGAAGTCAGGGCAAGGATCAGACGATCGCTCAGGTTGGACTTTCTGCCCTGATGGCCCTTTCTTGAAGGGGGTTGGATCACGAGGACATGGGGGTTTTCCCACGATGGGAGTTGTGAGAAGCTCCAAACTGCAAAGATTCTTCTGCAGGACAATTGAGACCTGTTGGTTGGCTCCAGCCCAACGATTCCGAGCAGGGATCTAAGGATGGATGGCTGGGTAGACCACCTCGCATTCCAATTGTCTCCAAGCAACAAGACAAGTTAGATCTGCTGGATGTGGGGGGCAACCGAGGAGGCTGAGTTGAAATGGACTCTCCTGGGGATGTGTCCTAATATGTTTTTGTGTCTATGGAGACCTTGGAATGAAGCGGTGGCCCTGGGGCCCTGAAGGGTTCTCCTAAACAGAGGCTTTGACACAGCTCCAACGTGCATGTTTCCCATGTGTAGATGAGATTTGTTCTGATGGGTGAGTCAAGAAACAGCCATATGCTGGTATTGAAATCCAGGCCTCTGAGGAGAGATGCCTGGAAACCAAAGCAATGGATCCGATTAGTGCCTAGGGGCCTGTTCGTTCCTTTTTACCTCTGGGGACATCAGTCTACGGGTCTGAGTGCAGGTAGGTGCTCAGATGGGCTCAGATTGCCCCTGTTTGTCCTGGGAAGCCACAACTCTTGGGATGGCCTCAGGGACTTTGGAGTTTATCCTACTAGTAGGGTTGTGGCCATTGGAATGGGCACATACAATTCCCTTGGAGAGAGCAAGTACAGTCCTCAGGTTTGGCTCCAGGGCCCTGAGCCTGTAGGGTGTGTAGGCCAGAGCTGTTTGGACAGTTGTCTGAAAACACAAACTCGGCTTATGTTTTGGGTCATAGGTATGGCAGGACTGATCTACAGACCATGAGGAGAACACTTCGGGATATGAAAAAAGGGCGAGTGTGAGGCTCTTGCTCAAGTTTTTGTCTCTGGATATCGTGTCACTCATGGTCGTGAAATTGCCGGGTGACATCATGGGAAATGGACGAGTCTTACTCTCTGGGGGTTCGGTCCCGTCCAAAGAGTTTGGGGTCATTCTGGGGATGGAAGAAGTCCGTTTTTTTGTTGTTGTTGTCGATTTGTTTCATTTTGTTTTTCAACCTCAGATGTCCCACCAAATGAGGGATTCCAGAGTAGAGCCCTGGGGTGGGGCGACTGGACAACCAGAAATCTGGTTAAAAATTGGGGACTAGGGACATGTCAAGCCCATTATGACATCTAATGGTCCAGCCACTGAGAGGACTTACTAGAGGACAGGACTCACGCTGATGTCACAATGCGTGTTTATGCTCTCGTCGCACTCAAGAATGGGCGGGGCCTCAGGGTGAATGCTGGTTTCTCCTACACTGAAGGTTGGACAACATGCCAACCACAAGGTTTCTTGCCATGGGTCAGGAAGAGTTCTGATTTCTGCATCACAGTCACCCGTGGGCAGTGATTGGAGATAAGGTCTAGGTTCTGAAGCCTGAAAACTGAGGTAGGGAAGAGATGATGACCTAAGGCCATGGCGGGTCTGATATGCTCAGCGTGCGGTCAGCTGTCTGGGTGTTGGTCAGCAGGTCCGGGCTCAGGTTGTGTCAGACAGTGCATTAGTGCCCAGGTTAGACTATATAATTTGGGTACATTCGAGTGCCGTGTAGGTTTATCCTCATTTAAGCTGCCTGGGCTGCTCATTAGGCAATATATTTTTTCTAGAGGGCAGGCAGAGTGCTTCATTGTCGGTCCGGAATTGCCAAACTTGAGGGCTTCGGGGCCAGGAGAGTGAGGACGGAAGTCTGAGAACACAAGCTAGACTTCGGATTCAGGGTGAGGGCACGGCAGGTACCCCCTGCAGATCTGAACCAATATCTCATGCATCTGAAGTCAGGGCGAGGATCCGACGTTGGCTCAGGTTGGAGTTTCTGTGCATGACGGCCCCTTCATGAAGGGAGCGGAATCTCGAGGCCATGGAGGTTTTCCACGTTGGGAGATGTGGGATGCCCCCTTCAAGGATTCCTTCTGCGGGACAATTGAGACCTGTTGGACAGCTCCAGGACATCCCATATGGAATGACTCCAGAGCACCGTTCCAGGATGGATGCCTGGGAAGTCCGCCTCGCCTTCCAATTGTCTCCGAGCAACAAGACAGTTTAGATCTAATGGATCTGCGGAGCAACCGGGGTGGCTGAGTTGAAATGCACTTTCCAGAGGATGGGTCCTAACGTGTGTTTGTGTCCATGAGGGCCTTGGAATGGGGAGGTGGCACCGGGACCCTGAAGTATTCTCCTAAGCTTTGGCTTAGCTACCATGCACAAGTTTCCTTGTGGAGACGAGATTTGTTCTGATGGGTGCCTCAGGAAATCCCCTCTGCTGGTATTGGAATCCAGGCTTTTGAGGAGACATGCCTGTAAACCAAAGCAATGGATTCGATAATGGCCTCGGGTCCTGTCTGGTTCAATCTCCTTGGTATGAGTGGAGGTAGAAGAGTGGAGGTAGATGCTCAGCCGGTATCAACCGCCCATTTTTCGTCCCGGGCGACCTACACTATTGGGATGGCCTCGGGGACTTTGGAGGGTTCTCCTAATTTGTACGATTTTTGACAATGGAATGGGCAGAATTCCCATGGATTGGGTGGGGGCAGTCCTAATGTGTGGCTCCAGGGGCCCCAGCCTGGAGGGAGTGTGGCCCAGGACTTTGAGGACAGAAGACTGAAAACACAAACTCAGCTTAAGTTTGGGGACGTAGGTATGGCACGCCGATCTACAAACCATGAGAAGAACTCTTCAGGATATGAAGAATGAGCGAGTCTGAGGCGCTTGCACAGGCTTTTGTCTCTGAATTTTGTTTGTGCGATGGCCGTGGAATGTTGGGGAGGTCTCATGGGCCAGGGACGAATCTTCCTCTCTGTGGATTTGGCCCGATCCCAATTGGTTTTCGTCAATCTGTGGGATGGGAGGACTCCTTTCAGGTTTGTTACCTCAGGTGTCCCACCAAAAGAGGAATTCCAAAGCAGAGCCCTGGGGAAGAGTGAAGGGACAACACAAACTATGGTTAAAAATTGGGGCCTAGGGGCATGGCAAGCCCAATATGCTGTCTCTTCATATAGGCCCTGAGAGGCCTTACCTGAGGACTGGGCTCAGGCTGAGGGTCACAATGTGTGTTTGTGACCAATGTGGCCTGCAAGCATGGGCTGGGCCTCATGGGCCACGCTTGTTTCAACTACACTGAACGTTGGACAACATGCCAACCACAAGGTTTCTTGCCATGGGGAAAGAGTTCTGATTTCAGCATCATTTTCAAACCTGGGCAGTGGTTGGAGATAAGGTCTAGGTTCTGGAGCCTGAAAAACGCAGTTGGGAAGAGATGACGACCTAAGGCCATGGCGGGTCCGATGTGCTCAGTGTGCGGCCAGCTGTCTGGGTGGGACCAGGAGGTCCAGGCTCAGGCTGGGTCAGAAGGGGAAATAGTGCCCAGGTCAGCCTATATGTTTGGGGTACAGCCGAATGGCGTGCAGGTTGATCCTCATTTGGGGATTCGGGGTAGCCCTGAGGGCAATATTTTACTTCTGTAGGGCAGGCAGATTGCGGCTTTGTAGTTCTGGATTGCCAAACTGGAGGGCCTGTGGGCCAGTAGTCTGAGGACGGAGTCTGAGAACCCAAGCTAGGCCTAGGTTTCTGGGTGAGGATATGGCAGGCACAATCTACAGACCTCAATAGAGATCTCGTGCATCTGAAGTCAGGGCAAGGATCAGACGATCGCTCAGGTTGGACTTTCTGCCCTGATGGCCCTTTCTTGAAGGGGGTTGGATCACGAGGACATGGGGGTTTTCCCACGATGGGAGTTGTGAGAAGCTCCAAACTGCAAAGATTCTTCTGCAGGACAATTGAGACCTGTTGGTTGGCTCCAGGCCAACGATTCTGAGCAGGGATCTAAGGATGGATGGCTGGGTAGACCACCTCGCATTCCAATTGTCTCCAAGCAACAAGACAAGTTAGATGTGCTGGATGTGGGGGGCAACCGAGGAGGCTGAGTTGAAATGGACTCTCCTGGGGATGTGTCCTAATATGTTTTTGTGTCTATGGAGACCTTGGAATGAAGCGGTGGCCCTGGGGCCCTGAAGGGTTCTCCTAAACAGAGGCTTTGACACAGCTCCAACGTGCATGTTTCCCATGTGTATATGAGATTTGTTCTGATGGGTGAGTCAAGAAACAGCCATATGCTGGTATTGAAATCCAGGCCTCTGAGGAGAGATGCCTGGAAACCAAAGCAATGGATCCGATTAGTGCCTAGGGGCCTGTTCGTTCCTTTTTACCTCTGGGGACATCAGTCTACGGGTCTGAGTGCAGGTAGGTGCTCAGATGGGCTCAGATTGCCCCTGTTTGTCCTGGGAAGCCACAACTCTTGGGATGGCCTCAGGGACTTTGGAGTTTATCCTACTAGTAGGGTTGTGGCCATTGGAATGGGCACATACAATTCCCTTGGAGAGAGCAAGTACAGTCCTCAGGTTTGGCTCCAGGGCCCTGAGCCTGTAGGGTGTGTAGGCCAGAGCTGTTTGGACAGTTGTCTGAAAACACAAACTCGGCTTATGTTTTGGGTCATAGGTATGGCAGGACTGATCTACATAGCATGAGGAGAACACTTCGGGATATGAAAAAAGGGCGAGTGTGAGGCTCTTGCTCAAGTTTTTGTCTCTGGATATCGTGTCACTCATGGTCGTGAAATTGCCGGGTGACTTCATGGGAAATGGACGAGTCTTACTCTCTGGGGGTTCGGTCCCGCCCAAAGAGTTTGGGGTCATTCTGGGGATGGAAGAAGTCCGTTTTTTTGTTGTTGTTGTCGATTTGTTTCATTTTGTTTTTCAACCTCAGATGTCCCACCAAATGAGGGATTCCAGAGTAGAGCCCTGGGGTGGGGCGACTGGACAACCAGAAATCTGGTTAAAAATTGGGGCCTACGGACATGTCAAGCCCATTATGACATCTAATGGTCCAGCCACTGAGAGGACTTACTAGAGGACAGGACTCACGCTGAGGTCACAATGCGTGTTGATGCTCTCGTCGCACTCAAGAATGGGCGGGGCCTCAGGGTGAATGCTGGTTTCTCCTACACTGAAGGTTGGACAACATGCCAACCACAAGGTTTCTTGCCATGGGTCAGGAAGAGTTCTGATTTCTGCATCACAGTCACCCGTGGGCAGTGATTGGAGATAAGGTCTAGGTTCTGAAGCCTGAAAACTGAGGTAGGGAAGAGATGATGACCTAAGGCCATGGCGGGTCTGATGTGCTCAGCGTGCGGTCAGCTGTCTGGGTGTTGGTCAGCAGGTCCGGGCTCAGGTTGTGTCAGACAGTGCATTAGTGCCCAGGTTAGACTATATAATTTGGGTACATTCGAGTGCCGTGTAGGTGTATCCTCATTTAAGCTGCCTGGGCTGCTCATTAGGCAATATATTTTTTCTAGAGGGCAGGCAGAGTGCTTCATTGTCGGTCCGGAATTGCCAAACTTGAGGGCTTCGGGGCCAGGAGAGTGAGGACGGAAGTCTGAGAACACAAGGTAGACTTCGGATTCAGGGTGAGGGCACGGCAGGTACCCCTTGCAGATCTGAACCAATATCTCATGCATCTGAAGTCAGGGCGAGGATCCGACGTTGGCTCAGGTTGGAGTTTCTGTGCATGACGGCCCCTTCATGAAGGGAGCGGAATCTCGAGGCCATGGAGGTTTTCCACGTTGGGAGATGTGGGATGCCCCCTTCAAGGATTCCTTCTGCGGGACAATTGAGACCTGTTGGACAGCTCCAGGACATCCCATATGGAATGACTCCAGAGCACCGTTCCAGGATGGATGCCTGGGAAGTCCGCCTCGCCTTCCAATTGTCTCCGAGCAACAAGACAGTTTAGATCTAATGGATCTGCGGGAGCAACCGGGGTGGCTGAGTTGAAATGCACTTTCCAGAGGATGGGTCCTAACGTGTGTTTGTGTCCATGAGGGCCTTGGAATGGGGAGGTTGCACCGGGACCCTGAAGTATTCTCCTAAGCTTTGGCTTAGCTACCATGCACAAGTTTCCTTGTGGAGACGAGATTTGTTCTGATGGGTGCCTCAGGAAATCCCCTCTGCTGGTATTGGAATCCAGGCTTTTGAGGAGACATGCCTGTAAACCAAAGCAATGGATTCGATAATGGCCTCGGGTCCTGTCTGGTTCAATCTCCTTGGTATGAGTGGAGGTAGAAGAGTGGAGGTAGATGCTCAGCCGGTATCAACCGCCCATTTTTTGTCCCGGGCGACCTACACTATTGGGATGGCCTCGGGGACTTTGGAGGGTTCTCCTAATATGTACGATTTTTGACAATGGAATGGGCAGAATTCCCATGGATTGGGTGGGGGCAGTCCTAATGTGTGGCTCCAGGGGCCCCAGCCTGGAGGGAGTGTGGCCCAGGACTTTGAGGACAGAAGACTGAAAACACAAACTCAGCTTAAGTTTGGGGACGTAGGTATGGCACGCCGATCTACAAACCATGAGAAGAACTCTTCAGGATATGAAGAATGAGCGAGTCTGAGGCGCTTGCTCAGGCTTTTGTCTCTGAATTTTGTTTGTGCGATGGCCGTGGAATGTTGGGGAGATCTCATGGGCCAGGGACGAATCTTCCTCTCTGTGGATTTGGCCCGATCCCAATTGGTTTTCGTCAATCTGTGGGATGGGAGGACTCCTTTCAGGTTTGTTACCTCAGGTGTCCCACCAAAAGAGGAATTCCAAAGCAGAGCCCTGGGGAAGAGTGAAGGGACAACACAAACTATGGTTAAAAATTGGGGCCTAGGGGCATGGCAAGCCCAATATGCTGTCTCTTCATATAGGCCATGAGAGGCCTTACCTGAGGACTGGGCTCAGGCTGAGGGTCACAATGTGTGTTTGTGACCAATGTGGCCTGCAAGCATGGGCTGGGCCTCATGGGCCACGCTTGTTTCAACTACACTGAACGTTGGACAACATGCCAACCACAAGGTTTCTTGCCATGGGGAAAGAGTTCTGATTTCAGCATCATTTTCAAACCTGGGCAGTGGTTGGAGATAAGGTCTAGGTTCTGGAGCCTGAAAAACGCAGTTGGGAAGAGATGACGACCTAAGGCCATGGCGGGTCCGATGTGCTCAGTGTGCGGCCAGCTGTCTGGGTGGGACCAGGAGGTCCAGGCTCAGGCTGGGTCAGAAGGGGAAATAGTGCCCAGGTCAGCCTATATGTTTGGGGTACAGCCGAATGGCGTGCAGGTTGATCCTCATTTGGGGATTCGGGGTAGCCCTGAGGGCAATATTTTACTTCTGTAGGGCAGGCAGATTGCGGCTTTGTAGTTCTGGATTGCCAAACTGGAGGGCCTGTGGGCCAGTAGTCTGAGGACGGAGTCTGAGAACCCAAGCTAGGCCTAGGTTTCTGGGTGAGGATATGGCAGGCACAATCTACAGACCTCAATAGAGATCTCGTGCATCTGAAGTCAGGGCAAGGATCAGACGATCGCTCAGGTTGGACTTTCTGCCCTGATGGCCCTTTCTTGAAGGGGGTTGGATCACGAGGACATGGGGGTTTTCCCACGATGGGAGTTGTGAGAAGCTCCAAACTGCAAAGATTCTTCTGCAGGACAATTGAGACCTGTTGGTTGGCTCCAGGCCAACGATTCCGAGCAGGGATCTAAGGATGGATGGCTGGGTAGACCACCTCGCATTCCAATTGTCTCCAAGCAACAAGACAAGTTAGATCTGCTGGATGTGGGGGGCAACCGAGGAGGCTGAGTTGAAATGGACTCTCCTGGGGATGTGTCCTAATATGTTTTTGTGTCTATGGAGACCTTGGAATGAAGCGGTGGCCCTGGGGCCCTGAAGGGTTCTCCTAAACAGAGGCTTTGACACAGCTCCAACGTGCATGTTTCCCATGTGTATATGAGATTTGTTCTGATGGTTGAGTCAAGAAACAGCCATATGCTGGTATTGAAATCCAGGCCTCTGAGGAGAGATGCCTGGAAACCAAAGCAATGGATCCGATTAGTGCCTAGGGGCCTGTTCGTTCCTTTTTACCTCTGGGGACATCAGTCTACGGGTCTGAGTGCAGGTAAGTGCTCAGATGGGCTCAGATTGCCCCTGTTTGTCCTGGGAAGCCACAACTATTGGGATGGCCTCAGGGACTTTGGAGTTTATCCTACTAGTAGGGTTGTGGCCATTGGAATGGGCACATACAATTCCCTTGGAGAGAGCAAGTACAGTCCTCAGGTTTGGCTCCAGGGCCCTGAGCCTGTAGGGTGTGTAGGCCAGAGCTGTTTGGACAGTTGTCTGAAAACACAAACTCGGCTTATGTTTTGGGTCATAGGTATGGCAGGACTGATCTACATAGCATGAGGAGAACACTTCGGGATATGAAAAAAGGGCGAGTGTGAGGCTCTTGCTCAAGTTTTTGTCTCTGGATATCGTGTCACTCATGGTCGTGAAATTGCCGGGTGACATCATGGGAAATGGACGAGTCTTACTCTCTGGGGGTTTGGTCCTGTCCAAAGAGTTTGGGGTCATTCTGGGGATGGAAGAAGTCCGTTTTTTTGTTGTTGTTGTCGATTTGTTTCATTTTGTTTTTCAACCTCAGATGTCCCACCAAATGAGGGATTCCAGAGTAGAGCCCTGGGGTGGGGCGACTGGACAACCAGAAATCTGGTTAAAAATTGGGGCCTACGGACATGTCAAGCCCATTATGACATCTAATGGTCCAGCCACTGAGAGGACTTACTAGAGGACAGGACTCACGCTGAGGTCACAATGCGTGTTGATGCTCTCGTCGCACTCAAGAATGGGCGGGGCCTCAGGGTGAATGCTGGTTTCTCCTACACTGAAGGTTGGACAACATGCCAACCACAAGGTTTCTTGCCATGGGTCAGGAAGAGTTCTGATTTCTGCATCACAGTCACCCGTGGGCAGTGATTGGAGATAAGGTCTAGGTTCTGAAGCCTGAAAACTGAGGTAGGGAAGAGATGATGACCTAAGGCCATGGCGGGTCTGATGTGCTCAGCGTGCGGTCAGCTGTCTGGGTGTTGGTCAGCAGGTCCGGGCTCAGGTTGTGTCAGACAGTGCATTAGTGCCCAGGTTAGACTATATAATTTGGGTACATTCGAGTGCCGTGTAGGTGTATCCTCATTTAAGCTGCCTGGGCTGCTCATTAGGCAATATATTTTTTCTAGAGGGCAGGCAGAGTGCTTCATTGTCGGTCCGGAATTGCCAAACTTGAGGGCTTCGGGGCCAGGAGAGTGAGGACGGAAGTCTGAGAACACAAGCTAGACTTCGGATTCAGGGTGAGGGCACGGCAGGTACCCCTTGCAGATCTGAACCAATATCTCATGCATCTGAAGTCAGGGCGAGGATCCGACGTTGGCTCAGGTTGGAGTTTCTGTGCATGACGGCCCCTTCATGAAGGGAGCGGAATCTCGAGGCCATGGAGGTTTTCCACGTTGGGAGATGTGGGATGCCCCCTTCAAGGATTCCTTCTGCGGGACAATTGAGACCTGTTGGACAGCTCCAGGACATCCCATATGGAATGACCCCAGAGCACCGTTCCAGGATTTATGCCTGGGAAGTCCGCCTCGCCTTCCAATTGTCTCCTAGCAACAAGACAGTTTAGATCTAATGGATCTGCGGGAGCAACCGGGGTGGCTGAGTTGAAATGCACTTTCCAGAGGATGGGTCCTAACGTGTGTTTGTGTCCATGAGGGCCTTGGAATGGGGAGGTTGCACCGGGACCCTGAAGTATTCTCCTAAGCTTTGGCTTAGCTACCATGCACAAGTTTCCTTGTGGAGACGAGATTTGTTCTGATGGGTGCCTCAGGAAATCCCCTCTGCTGGTATTGGAATCCAGGCTTTTGAGGAGACATGCCTGTAAACCAAAGCAATGGATTCGATAATGGCCTCGGGTCCTGTCTGGTTCAATCTCCTTGGTATGAGTGGAGGTAGAAGAGTGGAGGTAGATGATCAGCCGGTATCAACCGCCCATTTTTTGTCCCGGGCGACCTACACTATTGGGATGGCCTCGGGGACTTTGGAGGGTTCTCCTAATTTGTACGATTTTTGACAATGGAATGGGCAGAATTCCCATGGATTGGGTGGGGGCAGTCCTAATGTGTGGCTCCAGGGACCCCAGCCTGGAGGGAGTGTGGCACAGGACTTTGAGGACAGAAGACTGAAAACACAAACTCAGCTTAAGTTTGGGGACGTAGGTATGGCACGCCCGATCTACAAACCATGAGAAGAACTCTTCAGGATATGAAGAATGAGCGAGTCTGAGGCGCTTGCTCAGGCTTTTTTCTCTGGATTTTGTTTGTGCGATGGCCGTGGAATGTTGGGGAGGTCTCATGGGCCATGGACGAATCTTCCTCTCTGTGGATTTGGCCCGATCCCAATTGTTTTTCGTCAATCTGTGGGATGGGAGGACTCCTTTCACGTTTGTTACCTCAGGTGTCCCACCAAAAGAGGAATTCCAAAGCAGAGCCCTGGGGAAGAGTGAAGGGACAACCCGAACTATGGTTAAAAATTGGGGCCTAGGGGCATGGCAAGCCCAATATGCTGTCTCTTCATATAGGCCCTGAGAGGCCTTACCTGAGGACTGGGCTCAGGCTGAGGGTCACAATGTGTGTTTGTGACCAATGTGGCCTGCAATCATGGGCTGGGCCTCATGGGCCACGCTTGTTTCAACTACACTAAACGTTGGACAACATGCCAACCACAAGGTTTCTTGCCATGGGGAAAGAGTTCTGATTTCAGCATCATTTTCAACCCTGGGCAGTGGTTGGAGATAAGGTCTAGGTTCTGGAGCCTGAAAACCGCAGTTGGGAAGAGATGACGACCTAAGGCCATGGCGGGTCCGATGTGCTCAGTGTGCGGCCAGCTGTCTGGGTGGGACCAGGAGGTCCAGGCTCAGGCTGGGTCAGAAGGGGAAATAGTGCCCAGGTCAGCCTATATGTTTGGGGTACAGCCGAATGTCGTGCAGGTTGATCCTCATTTGGGGATTCGGGGTAGCCCTGAGGGCAATATTTTACTTCTGTAGGGCAGGCAGATTGCGGCATTGTAGTTCTGGATTGCCAAACTGGAGGGCCTGTGGGCCAGTAGTCTGAGGACAGAGTCTGAGAACCCAAGCTAGGCCTAGGTTTCTGGGTGAGGATATGGCAGGCACAATCTACAGACCTCAATAGAGATCTCGTGCATCTGAAGTCAGGGCAAGGATCAGACGATCGCTCAGGTTGGACTTTCTGCCCTGATGGCCCTTTCTTGAAGGGGGTTGGATCACGAGGACATGGGGGTTTTCCCACGATGGGAGTTGTGAGAAGCTCCAAACTGCAAAGATTCTTCTGCAGGACAATTGAGACCTGTTGGTTGGCTCCAGGCCAACGATTCCGAGCAGGGATCTAAGGATGGATGGCTGGGTAGACCACCTCGCATTCCAATTGTCTCCAAGCAACAAGACAAGTTAGATCTGCTGGATGTGGGGGGCAACCGAGGAGGCTGAGTTGAAATGGACTCTCCTGGGGATGTGTCCTAATATGTTTTTGTGTCTATGGAGACCTTGGAATGAAGCGGTGGCCCTGGGGCCCTGAAGGGTTCTCCTAAACAGAGGCTTTGACACAGCTCCAACGTGCATGTTTCCCATGTGTAGATGAGATTTGTTCTGATGGGTGAGTCAAGAAACAGCCATATGCTGGTATTGAAATCCAGGCCTCTGAGGAGAGATGCCTGGAAACCAAAGCAATGGATCCGATTAGTGCCTAGGGGCCTGTTCGTTCCTTTTTACCTCTGGGGACATCAGTCTACGGGTCTGAGTGCAGGTAGGTGCTCAGATGGGCTCAGATTGCCCCTGTTTGTCCTGGGAAGCCACAACTCTTGGGATGGCCTCAGGGACTTTGGAGTTTATCCTACTAGTAGGGTTGTGGCCATTGGAATGGGCACATACAATTCCCTTGGAGAGAGCAAGTACAGTCCTCAGGTTTGGCTCCAGGGCCCTGAGCCTGTAGGGTGTGTAGGCCAGAGCTGTTTGGACAGTTGTCTGAAAACACAAACTCGGCTTATGTTTTGGGTCATAGGTATGGCAGGACTGATCTACAGACCATGAGGAGAACACTTCGGGATATGAAAAAAGGGCGAGTGTGAGGCTCTTGCTCAAGTTTTTGTCTCTGGATATCGTGTCACTCATGGTCGTGAAATTGCCGGGTGACATCATGGGAAATGGACGAGTCTTACTCTCTGGGGGTTCGGTCCCGTCCAAAGAGTTTGGGGTCATTCTGGGGATGGAAGAAGTCCGTTTTTTTGTTGTTGTTGTCGATTTGTTTCATTTTGTTTTTCAACCTCAGATGTCCCACCAAATGAGGGATTCCAGAGTAGAGCCCTGGGGTGGGGCGACTGGACAACCAGAAATCTGGTTAAAAATTGGGGACTAGGGACATGTCAAGCCCATTATGACATCTAATGGTCCAGCCACTGAGAGGACTTACTAGAGGACAGGACTCACGCTGAGGTCACAATGCGTGTTTATGCTCTCGTCGCACTCAAGAATGGGCGGGGCCTCAGGGTGAATGCTGGTTTCTCCTACACTGAAGGTTGGACAACATGCCAACCACAAGGTTTCTTGCCATGGGTCAGGAAGAGTTCTGATTTCTGCATCACAGTCACCCGTGGGCAGTGATTGGAGATAAGGTCTAGGTTCTGAAGCCTGAAAACTGAGGTAGGGAAGAGATGATGACCTAAGGCCATGGCGGGTCTGATATGCTCAGCGTGCGGTCAGCTGTCTGGGTGTTGGTCAGCAGGTCCGGGCTCAGGTTGTGTCAGACAGTGCATTAGTGCCCAGGTTAGACTATATAATTTGGGTACATTCGAGTGCCGTGTAGGTTTATCCTCATTTAAGCTGCCTGGGCTGCTCATTAGGCAATATATTTTTTCTAGAGGGCAGGCAGAGTGCTTCATTGTCGGTCCAGAATTGCCAAACATGAGGGCTTCGGGGCCAGGAGAGTGAGGACGGAAGTCTGAGAACACAAGCTAGACTTCGGATTCAGGGTGAGGGCACGGCAGGTACCCCCTGCAGATCTGAACCAATATCTCATGCATCTGAAGTCAGGGCGAGGATCCGACGTTGGCTCAGGTTGGAGTTTCTGTGCATGACGGCCCCTTCATGAAGGGAGCGGAATCTCGAGGCCATGGAGGTTTTCCACGTTGGGAGATGTGGGATGCCCCCTTCAAGGATTCCTTCTGCGGGACAATTGAGACCTGTTGGACAGCTCCAGGACATCCCATATGGAATGACTCCAGAGCACCGTTCCAGGATGGATGCCTGGGAAGTCCGCCTCGCCTTCCAATTGTCTCCGAGCAACAAGACAGTTTAGATCTAATGGATCTGCGGGAGCAACCGGGGTGGCTGAGTTGAAATGCACTTTCCAGAGGATGGGTCCTAACGTGTGTTTGTGTCCATGAGGGCCTTGGAATGGGGAGGTGGCACCGGGACCCTGAAGTATTCTCCTAAGCTTTGGCTTAGCTACCATGCACAAGTTTCCTTGTGGAGACGAGATTTGTTCTGATGGGTGCCTCAGGAAATCCCCTCTGCTGGTATTGGAATCCAGGCTTTTGAGGAGACATGCCTGTAAACCAAAGCAATGGATTCGATAATGGCCTCGGGTCCTGTCTGGTTCAATCTCCTTGGTATGAGTGGAGGTAGAAGAGTGGAGGTAGATGCTCAGCCGGTATCAACCGCCCATATTTCGTCCCGGGCGACCTACACTATTGGGATGGCCTCGGGGACTTTGGAGGGTTCTCCTAATTTGTACGATTTTTGACAATGGAATGGGCAGAATTCCCATGGATTGGGTGGGGGCAGTCCTAATGTGTGGCTCCAGGGGCCCCAGCCTGGAGGGAGTGTGGCCCAGGACTTTGAGGACAGAAGACTGAAAACACAAACTCAGCTTAAGTTTGGGGACGTAGGTATGGCACGCCCGATCTACAAACCATGAGAAGAACTCTTCAGGATATGAAGAATGAGCGAGTCTGAGGCGCTTGCTCAGGCTTTTGTCTCTGACTTTTGTTTCAACGATGGCCGTGGAATGTTGGGGAGGTCTCATGGGCCAGGGACGAATCTTCCTCTCTGTGGATTTGGCACGATCCCAATTGGTTTTCGTCAATCTGTGGGATGGGAGGACTCCTTTCACGTTTGTTACCTCAGGTGTCCCACCAAAAGAGGAATTCCAAAGCAGAGCCCTGGGGAAGTGTGAAGGGACAACACAAACTATGGTTAAAAATTGGGGCCTAGGGGCATGGCAAGCCCAATATGCTGTCTCTTCATATAGGCCCTGAGAGGCCTTACCTGAGGACTGGGCTCAGGCTGAGGGTCACAATGTGTGTTTGTGACCAATGTGGCCTGCAAGCATGGGCTGGGCCTCATGGGCCACGCTTGTTTCAACTACACTGAACGTTGGACAACATGCCAACCACAAGGTTTCTTGCCATGGGGAAAGAGTTCTGATTTCAGCATCATTTTCAAACCTGGGCAGTGGTTGGAGATAAGGTCTAGGTTCTGGAGCCTGAAAACCGCAGTTGGGAAGAGATGACGACCTAAGGCCATGGCGGGTCCGATGTGCTCAGTGTGCGGCCAGCTGTCTGGGTGGGACCAGGAGGTCCAGGCTCAGGCTGGGTCAGAAGGGGAAATAGTGCCCAGGTCAGCCTATATGTTTGGGGTACAGCCGAATGGCGTGCAGGTTGATCCTCATTTGGGGATTCGGGGTAGCCCTGAGGGCAATATTTTACTTCTGTAGGGCAGGCAGATTGCGGCTTTGTAGTTCTGGATTGCCAAACTGGAGGGCCTGTGGGCCAGTAGTCTGAGGACGGAGTCTGAGAACCCAAGCTAGGCCTAGGTTTCTGGGTGAGGATATGGCAGGCACAATCTACAGACCTCAATAGAGATCTCGTGCATCTGAAGTCAGGGCAAGGATCAGACGATCGCTCAGGTTGGACTTTCTGCCCTGATGGCCCTTTCTTGAAGGGGGTTGGATCACGAGGACATGGGGGTTTTCCCACGATGGGAGTTGTGAGAAGCTCCAAACTGCAAAGATTCTTCTGCAGGACAATTGAGACCTGTTGGTTGGCTCCAGGCCAACGATTCCGAGCAGGGTTCTAAGGATGGATGGCTGGGTAGCCCACCTCGCATTCCAATTGTCTCCAAGCAACAAGACAGGTTAGATCTGCTGGATGTGGGGGGCAACCGAGGAGGCTGAGTTGAAATGGACTCTCCTGGGGATGTGTCCTAATATGTTTTTGTGTCTATGGAGACCTTGGAATGAAGCGGTGGCCCTGGGGCCCTGAAGGGTTCTCCTAAACAGAGGCTTTGACACAGCTCCAACGTGCATGTTTCCCATGTGTAGATGAGATTTGTTCTGATGGGTGAGTCAAGAAACAGCCATATGCTGGTATTGAAATCCAGGCCTCTGAGGAGAGATGCCTGGAAACCAAAGCAATGGATCCGATTAGTGCCTAGGGGCCTGTTCGTTCCTTTTTACCTCTGGGGACATCAGTCTACGGGTCTGAGTGCAGGTAAGTGCTCAGATGGGCTCAGATTGCCCCTGTTTGTCCTGGGAAGCCACAACTATTGGGATGGCCTCAGGGACTTTGGAGTTTATCCTACTAGTAGGGTTGTGGCCATTGGAATGGGCACATACAATTCCCTTGGAGAGAGCAAGTACAGTCCTCAGGTTTGGCTCCAGGGCCCTGAGCCTGTAGGGTGTGTAGGCCAGAGCTGTTTGGACAGTTGTCTGAAAACACAAACTCGGCTTATGTTTTGGGTCATAGGTATGGCAGGACTGATCTACAGACCATGAGGAGAACACTTCGGGATATGAAAAAAGGGCGAGTGTGAGGCTCTTGCTCAAGTTTTTGTCTCTGGATATCGTGTCACTCATGGTCGTGAAATTGCCGGGTGACATCATGGGAAATGGACGAGTCTTACTCTCTGGGGGTTCGGTCCCGTCCAAAGAGTTTGGGGTCATTCTGGGGATGGAAGAAGTCCGTTTTTTTGTTGTTGTTGTCGATTTGTTTCATTTTGTTTTTCAACCTCAGATGTCCCACCAAATGAGGGATTCCAGAGTAGAGCCCTGGGGTGGGGCGACTGGACAACCAGAAATCTGGTTAAAAATTGGGGACTAGGGACATGTCAAGCCCATTATGACATCTAATGGTCCAGCCACTGAGAGGACTTACTAGAGGACAGGACTCACGCTGAGGTCACAATGCGTGTTTATGCTCTCGTCGCACTCAAGAATGGGCGGGGCCTCAGGGTGAATGCTGGTTTCTCCTACACTGAAGGTTGGACAACATGCCAACCACAAGGTTTCTTGCCATGGGTCAGGAAGAGTTCTGATTTCTGCATCACAGTCACCCGTGGGCAGTGATTGGAGATAAGGTCTAGGTTCTGAAGCCTGAAAACTGAGGTAGGGAAGAGATGATGACCTAAGGCCATGGCGGGTCTGATATGCTCAGCGTGCGGTCAGCTGTCTGGGTGTTGGTCAGCAGGTCCGGGCTCAGGTTGTGTCAGACAGTGCATTAGTGCCCAGGTTAGACTATATAATTTGGGTACATTCGAGTGCCGTGTAGGTTTATCCTCATTTAAGCTGCCTGGGCTGCTCATTAGGCAATATATTTTTTCTAGAGGGCAGGCAGAGTGCTTCATTGTCGGTCCGGAATTGCCAAACTTGAGGGCTTCGGGGCCAGGAGAGTGAGGACGGAAGTCTGAGAACACAAGCTAGACTTCGGATTCAGGGTGAGGGCACGGCAGGTACCCCCTGCAGATCTGAACCAATATCTCATGCATCTGAAGTCAGGGCGAGGATCCGACGTTGGCTCAGGTTGGAGTTTCTGTGCATGACGGCCCCTTCATGAAGGGAGCGGAATCTCGAGGCCATGGAGGTTTTCCACGTTGGGAGATGTGGGATGCCCCCTTCAAGGATTCCTTCTGCGGGACAATTGAGACCTGTTGGACAGCTCCAGGACATCCCATATGGAATGACTCCAGAGCACCGTTCCAGGATGGATGCCTGGGAAGTCCGCCTCGCCTTCCAATTGTCTCCGAGCAACAAGACAGTTTAGATCTTATGGATCTGCGGAGCAACCGGGGTGGCTGAGTTGAAATGCACTTTCCAGAGGATGGGTCCTAACGTGTGTTTGTGTCCATGAGGGCCTTGGAATGGGGAGGTGGCACCGGGACCCTGAAGTATTCTCCTAAGCTTTGGCTTAGCTACCATGCACAAGTTTCCTTGTGGAGACGAGATTTGTTCTGATGGGTGCCTCAGGAAATCCCCTCTGCTGGTATTGGAATCCAGGCTTTTGAGGAGACATGCCTGTAAACCAAAGCAATGGATTCGATAATGGCCTCGGGTCCTGTCTGGTTCAATCTCCTTGGTATGAGTGGAGGTAGAAGAGTGGAGGTAGATGCTCAGCCGGTATCAACCGCCCATTTTTCGTCCCAGGCGACCTACACTATTGGGATGGCCTCGGGGACTTTGGAGGGTTCTCCTAATATGTACGATTTTTGACAATGGAATGGGCAGAATTCCCATGGATTGGGTGGGGGCAGTCCTAATGTGTGGCTCCAGGGGCCCCAGCCTGGAGGGAGTGTGGCCCAGGACTTTGAGGACAGAAGACTGAAAACACAAACTCAGCTTAAGTTTGGGGACGTAGGTATGGCACGCCGATCTACAAACCATGAGAAGAACTCTTCAGGATATGAAGAATGAGCGAGTCTGAGGCGCTTGCTCAGGCTTTTGTCTCTGAATTTTGTTTGTGCGATGGCCGTGGAATGTTGGGGAGGTCTCATGGGCCAGGGACGAATCTTCCTCTCTGTGGATTTGGCCCGATCCCAATTGGTTTTCGTCAATCTGTGGGATGGGAGGACTCCTTTCAGGTTTGTTACCTCAGGTGTCCCACCAAAAGAGGAATTCCAAAGCAGAGCCCTGGGGAAGAGTGAAGGGACAACACAAACTATGGTTAAAAATTGGGGCCTAGGGGCATGGCAAGCCCAATATGCTGTCTCTTCATATAGGCCCTGAGAGGCCTTACCTGAGGACTGGGCTCAGGCTGAGGGTCACAATGTGTGTTTGTGACCAATGTGGCCTGCAAGCATGGGCTGGGCCTCATGGGCCACGCTTGTTTCAACTACACTGAACGTTGGACAACATGCCAACCACAAGGTTTCTTGCCATGGGGAAAGAGTTCTGATTTCAGCATCATTTTCAAACCTGGGCAGTGGTTGGAGATAAGGTCTAGGTTCTGGAGCCTGAAAAACGCAGTTGGGAAGAGATGACGACCTAAGGCCATGGCGGGTCCGATGTGCTCAGTGTGCGGCCAGCTGTCTGGGTGGGACCAGGAGGTCCAGGCTCAGGCTGGGTCAGAAGGGGAAATAGTGCCCAGGTCAGCCTATATGTTTGGGGTACAGCCGAACCTCAGGGACTTTGGAGTTTATCCTACTAGTAGGGTTGTGGCCATTGGAATGGGCACATACAATTCCCTTGGAGAGAGCAAGTACAGTCCTCAGGTTTGGCTCCAGGGCCCTGAGCCTGTAGGGTGTGTAGGCCAGAGCTGTTTGGACAGTTGTCTGAAAACACAAACTCGGCTTATGTTTTGGGTCATAGGTATGGCAGGACTGATCTACATAGCATGAGGAGAACACTTCGGGATATGAAAAAAGGGCGAGTGTGAGGCTCTTGCTCAAGTTTTTGTCTCTGGATATCGTGTCACTCATGGTCGTGAAATTGCCGGGTGACATCATGGGAAATGGACGAGTCTTACTCTCTGGGGGTTTGGTCCTGTCCAAAGAGTTTGGGGTCATTCTGGGGATGGAAGAAGTCCGTTTTTTTGTTGTTGTTGTCGATTTGTTTCATTTTGTTTTTCAACCTCAGATGTCCCACCAAATGAGGGATTCCAGAGTAGAGCCCTGGGGTGGGGCGACTGGACAACCAGAAATCTGGTTAAAAATTGGGGCCTACGGACATGTCAAGCCCATTATGACATCTAATGGTCCAGCCACTGAGAGGACTTACTAGAGGACAGGACTCACGCTGAGGTCACAATGCGTGTTGATGCTCTCGTCGCACTCAAGAATGGGCGGGGCCTCAGGGTGAATGCTGGTTTCTCCTACACTGAAGGTTGGACAACATGCCAACCACAAGGTTTCTTGCCATGAGTCAGGAAGAGTTCTGATTTCTGCATCACAGTCACCCGTGGGCAGTGATTGGAGATAAGGTCTAGGTTCTGAAGCCTGAAAACTGAGGTAGGGAAGAGATGATGACCTAAGGCCATGGCGGGTCTGATGTGCTCAGCGTGCGGTCAGCTGTCTGGGTGTTGGTCAGCAGGTCCGGGCTCAGGTTGTGTCAGACAGTGCATTAGTGCCCAGGTTAGACTATATAATTTGGGTACATTCGAGTGCCGTGTAGGTGTATCCTCATTTAAGCTGCCTGGGCTGCTCATTAGGCAATATATTTTTTCTAGAGGGCAGGCAGAGTGCTTCATTGTCGGTCCGGAATTGCCAAACTTGAGGGCTTCGGGGCCAGGAGAGTGAGGACGGAAGTCTGAGAACACAAGCTAGACTTCGGATTCAGGGTGAGGGCACGGCAGGTACCCCTTGCAGATCTGAACCAATATCTCATGCATCTGAAGTCAGGGCGAGGATCCGACGTTGGCTCAGGTTGGAGTTTCTGTGCATGACGGCCCCTTCATGAAGGGAGCGGAATCTCGAGGCCATGGAGGTTTTCCACGTTGGGAGATGTGGGATGCCCCCTTCAAGGATTCCTTCTGCGGGACAATTGAGACCTGTTGGACAGCTCCAGGACATCCCATATGGAATGACTCCAGAGCACCGTTCCAGGATTTATGCCTGGGAAGTCCGCCTCGCCTTCCAATTGTCTCCTAGCAACAAGACAGTTTAGATCTAATGGATCTGCGGGAGCAACCGGGGTGGCTGAGTTGAAATGCACTTTCCAGAGGATGGGTCCTAACGTGTGTTTGTGTCCATGAGGGCCTTGGAATGGGGAGGTTGCACCGGGACCCTGAAGTATTCTCCTAAGCTTTGGCTTAGCTACCATGCACAAGTTTCCTTGTGGAGACGAGATTTGTTCTGATGGGTGCCTCAGGAAATCCCCTCTGCTGGTATTGGAATCCAGGCTTTTGAGGAGACATGCCTGTAAACCAAAGCAATGGATTCGATAATGGCCTCGGGTCCTGTCTGGTTCAATCTCCTTGGTATGAGTGGAGGTAGAAGAGTGGAGGTAGATGATCAGCCGGTATCAACCGCCCATTTTTTGTCCCGGGCGACCTACACTATTGGGATGGCCTCGGGGACTTTGGAGGGTTCTCCTAATTTGTACGATTTTTGACAATGGAATGGGCAGAATTCCCATGGATTGGGTGGGGGCAGTCCTAATGTGTGGCTCCAGGGACCCCAGCCTGGAGGGAGTGTGGCACAGGACTTTGAGGACAGAAGACTGAAAACACAAACTCAGCTTAAGTTTGGGGACGTAGGTATGGCACGCCCGATCTACAAACCATGAGAAGAACTCTTCAGGATATGAAGAATGAGCGAGTCTGAGGCGCTTGCTCAGGCTTATTTCTCTGGATTTTGTTTGTGCGATGGCCGTGGAATGTTGGGGAGGTCTCATGGGCCATGGACGAATCTTCCTCTCTGTGGATTTGGCCCGATCCCAATTGTTTTTCGTCAATCTGTGGGATGGGAGGACTCCTTTCACGTTTGTTACCTCAGGTGTCCCACCAAAAGAGGAATTCCAAAGCAGAGCCCTGGGGAAGAGTGAAGGGACAACCCGAACTATGGTTAAAAATTGGGGCCTAGGGGCATGGCAAGCCCAATATGCTGTCTCTTCATATAGGCCCTGAGAGGCCTTACCTGAGGACTGGGCTCAGGCTGAGGGTCACAATGTGTGTTTGTGACCAATGTGGCCTGCAATCATGGGCTGGGCCTCATGGGCCACGCTTGTTTCAACTACACTAAACGTTGGACAACATGCCAACCACAAGGTTTCTTGCCATGGGGAAAGAGTTCTGATTTCAGCATCATTTTCAACCCTGGGCAGTGGTTGGAGATAAGGTCTAGGTTCTGGAGCCTGAAAACCGCAGTTGGGAAGAGATGACGACCTAAGGCCATGGCGGGTCCGATGTGCTCAGTGTGCGGCCAGCTGTCTGGGTGGGACCAGGAGGTCCAGGCTCAGGCTGGGTCAGAAGGGGAAATAGTGCCCAGGTCAGCCTATATGTTTGGGGTACAGCCGAATGTCGTGCAGGTTGATCCTCATTTGGGGATTCGGGGTAGCCCTGAGGGCAATATTTTACTTCTGTAGGGCAGGCAGATTGCGGCATTGTAGTTCTGGATTGCCAAACTGGAGGGCCTGTGGGCCAGTAGTCTGAGGACAGAGTCTGAGAACCCAAGCTAGGCCTAGGTTTCTGGGTGAGGATATGGCAGGCACAATCTACAGACCTCAATAGAGATCTCGTGCATCTGAAGTCAGGGCAAGGATCAGACGATCGCTCAGGTTGGACTTTCTGCCCTGATGGCCCTTTCTTGAAGGGGGTTGGATCACGAGGACATGGGGGTTTTCCCACGATGGGAGTTGTGAGAAGCTCCAAACTGCAAAGATTCTTCTGCAGGACAATTGAGACCTGTTGGTTGGCTCCAGGCCAACGATTCCGAGCAGGGATCTAAGGATGGATGGCTGGGTAGACCACCTCGCATTCCAATTGTCTCCAAGCAACAAGACAAGTTAGATCTGCTGGATGTGGGGGGCAACCGAGGAGGCTGAGATGAAATGGACTCTCCTGGGGATGTGTCCTAATATGTTTTTGTGTCTATGGAGACCTTGGAATGAAGCGGTGGCCCTGGGGCCCTGAAGGGTTCTCCTAAACAGAGGCTTTGACACAGCTCCAACGTGCATGTTTCCCATGTGTAGATGAGATTTGTTCTGATGGGTGAGTCAAGAAACAGCCATATGCTGGTATTGAAATCCAGGCCTCTGAGGAGAGATGCCTGGAAACCAAAGCAATGGATCCGATTAGTGCCTAGGGGCCTGTTCGTTCCTTTTTACCTCTGGGGACATCAGTCTACGGGTCTGAGTGCAGGTAGGTGCTCAGATGGGCTCAGATTGCCCCTGTTTGTCCTGGGAAGCCACAACTCTTGGGATGGCCTCAGGGACTTTGGAGTTTATCCTACTAGTAGGGTTGTGGCCATTGGAATGGGCACATACAATTCCCTTGGAGAGAGCAAGTACAGTCCTCAGGTTTGGCTCCAGGGCCCTGAGCCTGTAGGGTGTGTAGGCCAGAGCTGTTTGGACAGTTGTCTGAAAACACAAACTCGGCTTATGTTTTGGGTCATAGGTATGGCAGGACTGATCTACAGACCATGAGGAGAACACTTCGGGATATGAAAAAAGGGCGAGTGTGAGGCTCTTGCTCAAGTTTTTGTCTCTGGATATCGTGTCACTCATGGTCGTGAAATTGCCGGGTGACATCATGGGAAATGGACGAGTCTTACTCTCTGGGGGTTCGGTCCCGTCCAAAGAGTTTGGGGTCATTCTGGGGATGGAAGAAGTCCGTTTTTTTGTTGTTGTTGTCGATTTGTTTCATTTTGTTTTTCAACCTCAGATGTCCCACCAAATGAGGGATTCCAGAGTAGAGCCCTGGGGTGGGGCGACTGGACAACCAGAAATCTGGTTAAAAATTGGGGACTAGGGACATGTCAAGCCCATTATGACATCTAATGGTCCAGCCACTGAGAGGACTTACTAGAGGACAGGACTCACGCTGAGGTCACAATGCGTGTTTATGCTCTCGTCGCACTCAAGAATGGGCGGGGCCTCAGGGTGAATGCTGGTTTCTCCTACACTGAAGGTTGGACAACATGCCAACCACAAGGTTTCTTGCCATGGGTCAGGAAGAGTTCTGATTTCTGCATCACAGTCACCCGTGGGCAGTGATTGGAGATAAGGTCTAGGTTCTGAAGCCTGAAAACTGAGGTAGGGAAGAGATGATGACCTAAGGCCATGGCGGGTCTGATATGCTCAGCGTGCGGTCAGCTGTCTGGGTGTTGGTCAGCAGGTCCGGGCTCAGGTTGTGTCAGACAGTGCATTAGTGCCCAGGTTAGACTATATAATTTGGGTACATTCGAGTGCCGTGTAGGTTTATCCTCATTTAAGCTGCCTGGGCTGCTCATTAGGCAATATATTTTTTCTAGAGGGCAGGCAGAGTGCTTCATTGTCGGTCCAGAATTGCCAAACTTGAGGGCTTCGGGGCCAGGAGAGTGAGGACGGAAGTCTGAGAACACAAGCTAGACTTCGGATTCAGGGTGAGGGCACGGCAGGTACCCCCTGCAGATCTGAACCAATATCTCATGCATCTGAAGTCAGGGCGAGGATCCGACGTTGGCTCAGGTTGGAGTTTCTGTGCATGACGGCCCCTTCATGAAGGGAGCGGAATCTCGAGGCCATGGAGGTTTTCCACGTTGGGAGATGTGGGATGCCCCCTTCAAGGATTCCTTCTGCGGGACAATTGAGACCTGTTGGACAGCTCCAGGACATCCCATATGGAATGACTCCAGAGCACCGTTCCAGGATGGATGCCTGGGAAGTCCGCCTCGCCTTCCAATTGTCTCCGAGCAACAAGACAGTTTAGATCTAATGGATCTGCGGGAGCAACCGGGGTGGCTGAGTTGAAATGCACTTTCCAGAGGATGGGTCCTAACGTGTGTTTGTGTCCATGAGGGCCTTGGAATGGGGAGGTGGCACCGGGACCCTGAAGTATTCTCCTAAGCTTTGGCTTAGCTACCATGCACAAGTTTCCTTGTGGAGACGAGATTTGTTCTGATGGGTGCCTCAGGAAATCCCCTCTGCTGGTATTGGAATCCAGGCTTTTGAGGAGACATGCCTGTAAACCAAAGCAATGGATTCGATAATGGCCTCGGGTCCTGTCTGGTTCAATCTCCTTGGTATGAGTGGAGGTAGAAGAGTGGAGGTAGATGCTCAGCCGGTATCAACCGCCCATATTTCGTCCCGGGCGACCTACACTATTGGGATGGCCTCGGGGACTTTGGAGGGTTCTCCTAATTTGTACGATTTTTGACAATGGAATGGGCAGAATTCCCATGGATTGGGTGGGGGCAGTCCTAATGTGTGGCTCCAGGGGCCCCAGCCTGGAGGGAGTGTGGCCCAGGACTTTGAGGACAGAAGACTGAAAACACAAACTCAGCTTAAGTTTGGGGACGTAGGTATGGCACGCCCGATCTACAAACCATGAGAAGAACTCTTCAGGATATGAAGAATGAGCGAGTCTGAGGCGCTTGCTCAGGCTTTTGTCTCTGACTTTTGTTTCAACGATGGCCGTGGAATGTTGGGGAGGTCTCATGGGCCAGGGACGAATCTTCCTCTCTGTGGATTTGGCACGATCCCAATTGGTTTTCGTCAATCTGTGGGATGGGAGGACTCCTTTCACGTTTGTTACCTCAGGTGTCCCACCAAAAGAGGAATTCCAAAGCAGAGCCCTGGGGAAGAGTGAAGGGACAACACAAACTATGGTTAAAAATTGGGGCCTAGGGGCATGGCAAGCCCAATATGCTGTCTCTTCATATAGGCCCTGAGAGGCCTTACCTGAGGACTGGGCTCAGGCTGAGGGTCACAATGTGTGTTTGTGACCAATGTGGCCTGCAAGCATGGGCTGGGCCTCATGGGCCACGCTTGTTTCAACTACACTGAACGTTGGACAACATGCCAACCACAAGGTTTCTTGCCATGGGGAAAGAGTTCTGATTTCAGCATCATTTTCAAACCTGGGCAGTGGTTGGAGATAAGGTCTAGGTTCTGGAGCCTGAAAAACGCAGTTGGGAAGAGATGACGACCTAAGGCCATGGCGGGTCCGATGTGCTCAGTGTGCGGCCAGCTGTCTGGGTGGGACCAGGAGGTCCAGGCTCAGGCTGGGTCAGAAGGGGAAATAGTGCCCAGGTCAGCCTATATGTTTGGGGTACAGCCGAATGGCGTGCAGGTTGATCCTCATTTGGGGATTCGGGGTAGCCCTGAGGGCAATATTTTACTTCTGTAGGGCAGGCAGATTGCGGCTTTGTAGTTCTGGATTGCCAAACTGGAGGGCCTGTGGGCCAGTAGTCTGAGGACGGAGTCTGAGAACCCAAGCTAGGCCTAGGTTTCTGGGTGAGGATATGGCAGGCACAATCTACAGACCTCAATAGAGATCTCGTGCATCTGAAGTCAGGGCAAGGATCAGACGATCGCTCAGGTTGGACTTTCTGCCCTGATGGCCCTTTCTTGAAGGGGGTTGGATCACGAGGACATGGGGGTTTTCCCACGATGGGAGTTGTGAGAAGCTCCAAACTGCAAAGATTCTTCTGCAGGACAATTGAGACCTGTTGGTTGGCTCCAGGCCAACGATTCCGAGCAGGGATCTAAGGATGGATGGCTGGGTAGACCACCTCGCATTCCAATTGTCTCCAAGCAACAAGACAAGTTAGATCTGCTGGATGTGGGGGGCAACCGAGGAGGCTGAGTTGAAATGGACTCTCCTGGGGATGTGTCCTAATATGTTTTTGTGTCTATGGAGACCTTGGAATGAAGCGGTGGCCCTGGGGCCCTGAAGGGTTCTCCTAAACAGAGGCTTTGACACAGCTCCAACGTGCATGTTTCCCATGTGTAGATGAGATTTGTTCTGATGGGTGAGTCAAGAAACAGCCATATGCTGGTATTGAAATCCAGGCCTCTGAGGAGAGATGCCTGGAAACCAAAGCAATGGATCCGATTAGTGCCTAGGGGCCTGTTCGTTCCTTTTTACCTCTGGGGACATCAGTCTACGGGTCTGAGTGCAGGTAAGTGCTCAGATGGGCTCAGATTGCCCCTGTTTGTCCTGGGAAGCCACAACTATTGGGATGGCCTCAGGGACTTTGGAGTTTATCCTACTAGTAGGGTTGTGGCCATTGGAATGGGCACATACAATTCCCTTGGAGAGAGCAAGTACAGTCCTCAGGTTTGGCTCCAGGGCCCTGAGCCTGTAGGGTGTGTAGGCCAGAGCTGTTTGGACAGTTGTCTGAAAACACAAACTCGGCTTATGTTTTGGGTCATAGGTATGGCAGGACTGATCTACATAGCATGAGGAGAACACTTCGGGATATGAAAAAAGGGCGAGTGTGAGGCTCTTGCTCAAGTTTTTGTCTCTGGATATCGTGTCACTCATGGTCGTGAAATTGCCGGGTGACATCATGGGAAATGGACGAGTCTTACTCTCTGGGGGTTCGGTCCTGTCCAAAGAGTTTGGGGTCATTCTGGGGATGGAAGAAGTCCGTTTTTTTGTTGTTGTTGTCGATTTGTTTCATTTTGTTTTTCAACCTCAGATGTCCCACCAAATGAGGGATTCCAGAGTAGAGCCCTGGGGTGGGGCGACTGGACAACCAGAAATCTGGTTAAAAATTGGGGCCTACGGACATGTCAAGCCCATTATGACATCTAATGGTCCAGCCACTGAGAGGACTTACTAGAGGACAGGACTCACGCTGAGGTCACAATGCGTGTTGATGCTCTCGTCGCACTCAAGAATGGGCGGGGCCTCAGGGTGAATGCTGGTTTCTCCTACACTGAAGGTTAGACAACATGCCAACCACAAGGTTTCTTGCCATGGGTCAGGAAGAGTTCTGATTTCTGCATCACAGTCACCCGTGGGCAGTGATTGGAGATAAGGTCTAGGTTCTGAAGCCTGAAAACTGAGGTAGGGAAGAGATGATGACCTAAGGCCATGGCGGGTCTGATGTGCTCAGCGTGCGGTCAGCTGTCTGGGTGTTGGTCAGCAGGTCCGGGCTCAGGTTGTGTCAGACAGTGCATTAGTGCCCAGGTTAGACTATATAATTTGGGTACATTCGAGTGCCGTGTAGGTTTATCCTCATTTAAGCTGTCTGGTCTGTTCATTAGGCAATATATTTTTTCTAGAGGGCAGGCAGAGTGCTTCATTGTCGGTCCGGAATTGCCAAATTTGAGGGCTTCGGGGCCAGGAGAGTGAGGACGGAAGTCTGAGAACACAAGCTAGACTTCGGATTCAGGGTGAGGGCACGGCAGGTACCCCTTGCAGATCTGAACCAATATCTCATGCATCTGAAGTCAGGGCGAGGATCCGACGTTGGCTCAGGTTGGAGTTTCTGTGCATGACGGCCCCTTCATGAAGGGAGCGGAATCTCGAGGCCATGGAGGTTTTCCACGTTGGGAGATGTGGGATGCCCCCTTCAAGGATTCCTTCTGCGGGACAATTGAGACCTGTTGGACAGCTCCAGGACATCCCATATGGAATGACTCCAGAGCACCGTTCCAGGATTTATGCCTGGGAAGTCCGCCTCGCCTTCCAATTGTCTCCTAGCAACAAGACAGTTTAGATCTAATGGATCTGCGGGAGCAACCGGGGTGGCTGAGTTGAAATGCACTTTCCAGAGGATGGGTCCTAACGTGTGTTTGTGTCCATGAGGGCCTTGGAATGGGGAGGTTGCACCGGGACCCTGAAGTATTCTCCTAAGCTTTGGCTTAGCTACCATGCACAAGTTTCCTTGTGGAGACGAGATTTGTTCTGATGAGTGCCTCAGGAAATCCCCTCTGCTGGTATTGGAATCCAGGGTTTGAGGAGACATGCCTGTAAACCAAAGCAATGGATTCGATAATGGCCTCGGGTCCTGTCTGGTTCAATCTCCTTGGTATGAGTGGAGGTAGAAGAGTGGAGGTAGATGCTCAGCCGGTATCAACCGCCCATTTTTTGTCCCGGGCGACCTACACTATTGGGATGGCCTCGGGGACTTTGGAGGGTTCTCCTAATTTGTACGATTTTTGACAATGGAATGGGCAGAATTGCCATGGATTGGGTGGGGGCAGTCCTAATGTGTGGCTCCAGGGACCCCAGCCTGGAGGGAGTGTGGCCCAGGACTTTGAGGACAGAAGACTGAAAACACAAACTCAGCTTAAGTTTGGGGACGTAGGTATGGCACGCCCGATCTACAAACCATGAGAAGAACTCTTCAGGATATGAAGAATGAGCTAGTCTGAGGCGCTTGCTCAGGCTTTTGTCTCTGAATTTTGTTTGTGCGATGGCCGTGGAATGTTGGGGAGGTCTCATGGGCCAGGGACGAATCTTCCTCTCTGTGGATTTGGCCCGATCCCAATTGGTTTTCGTCAATCTGTGGGATGGGAGGACTCCTTTCAGGTTTGTTACCTCAGGTGTCCCACCAAAAGAGGAATTCCAAAGCAGAGACCTGGGGAAGAGTGAAGGGACAACACAAACTATGGTTAAAAATTGGGGCCTAGGGGCATGGCAAGCCCAATATGCTGTCTCTTCATATAGGCCCTGAGAGGCCTTACCTGAGGACTGGGCTCAGGCTGAGGGTCACAATGTGTGTTTGTGACCAATGTGGCCTGCAAGCATGGGCTGGGCCTCATGGGCCACGCTTGTTTCAAGTACACTGAACGTTGGACAACATGCCAACCACAAGGTTTCTTGCCATGGGGAAAGAGTTCTGATTTCAGCATCATTTTCAAACCTGGGCAGTGGTTGGAGATAAGGTCTAGGTTCTGGAGCCTGAAAACCGCAGTTGGGAAGAGATGACGACCTAAGGCCATGGCGGGTCCGATGTGCTCAGTGTGCGGCCAGCTGTCTGGGTGGGACCAGGAGGTCCAGGCTCAGGCTGGGTCAGAAGGGGAAATAGTGCCCAGGTCAGCCTATATGTTTGGGGTACAGCCGAATGGCGTGCAGGTTGATCCTCATTTGGGGATTCGGGGTAGCCCTGAGGGCAATATTTTACTTCTGTAGGGCAGGCAGATTGCGGCTTTGTAGTTCTGGATTGCCAAACTGGAGGGCCTGTGGGCCAGTAGTCTGAGGACGGAGTCTGAGAACCCAAGCTAGGCCTAGGTTTCTGGGTGAGGATATGGCAGGCACAATCTACAGACCTCAATAGAGATCTCGTGCATCTGAAGTCAGGGCAAGGATCAGACGATCGCTCAGGTTGGACTTTCTGCCCTGATGGCCCTTTCTTGAAGGGGGTTGGATCACGAGGACATGGGGGTTTTCCCACGATGGGAGTTGTGAGAAGCTCCAAACTGCAAAGATTCTTCTGCAGGACAATTGAGACCTGTTGGTTGGCTCCAGGCCAACGATTCCGAGCAGGGATCTAAGGATGGATGGCTGGGTAGACCACCTCGCATTCCAATTGTCTCCAAGCAACAAGACAAGTTAGATCTGCTGGATGTGGGGGGCAACCGAGGAGGCTGAGTTGAAATGGACTCTCCTGGGGATGTGTCCTAATATGTTTTTGTGTCTATGGAGACCTTGGAATGAAGCGGTGGCCCTGGGGCCCTGAAGGGTTCTCCTAAACAGAGGCTTTGACACAGCTCCAACGTGCATGTTTCCCATGTGTAGATGAGATTTGTTCTGATGGGTGAGTCAAGAAACAGCCATATGCTGGTATTGAAATCCAGGCCTCTGAGGAGAGATGCCTGGAAACCAAAGCAATGGATCCGATTAGTGCCTAGGGGCCTGTTCGTTCCTTTTTAGCTCTGGGGACATCAGTCTACGGGTCTGAGTGCAGGTAGGTGCTCAGATGGGCTCAGATTGCCCCTGTTTGTCCTGGGAAGCCACAACTCTTGGGATGGCCTCAGGGACTTTGGAGTTTATCCTACTAGTAGGGTTGTGGCCATTGGAATGGGCACATACAATTCCCTTGGAGAGAGCAAGTACAGTCCTCAGGTTTGGCTCCAGGGCCCTGAGCCTGTAGGGTGTGTAGGCCAGAGCTGTTTGGACAGTTGTCTGAAAACACAAACTCGGCTTATGTTTTGGGTCATAGGTATGGCAGGACTGATCTACAGACCATGAGGAGAACACTTCGGGATATGAAAAAAGGGCGAGTGTGAGGCTCTTGCTCAAGTTTTTGTCTCTGGATATCGTGTCACTCATGGTCGTGAAATTGCCGGGTGACATCATGGGAAATGGACGAGTCTTACTCTCTGGGGGTTCGGTCCCGTCCAAAGAGTTTGGGGTCATTCTGGGGATGGAAGAAGTCCGTTTTTTTGTTGTTGTTGTCGATTTGTTTCATTTTGTTTTTCAACCTCAGATGTCCCACCAAATGAGGGATTCCAGAGTAGAGCCCTGGGGTGGGGCGACTGGACAACCAGAAATCTGGTTAAAAATTGGGGACTAGGGACATGTCAAGCCCATTATGACATCTAATGGTCCAGCCACTGAGAGGACTTACTAGAGGAAAGGACTCACGCTGAGGTCACAATGCGTGTTTATGCTCTCGTCGCACTCAAGAATGGGCGGGGCCTCAGGGTGAATGCTGGTTTCTCCTACACTGAAGGTTGGACAACATGCCAACCACAAGGTTTCTTGCCATGGGTCAGGAAGAGTTCTGATTTCTGCATCACAGTCACCCGTGGGCAGTGATTGGAGATAAGGTCTAGGTTCTGAAGCCTGAAAACTGAGGTAGGGAAGAGATGATGACCTAAGGCCATGGCGGGTCTGATATGCTCAGCGTGCGGTCAGCTGTCTGGGTGTTGGTCAGCAGGTCCGGGCTCAGGTTGTGTCAGACAGTGCATTAGTGCCCAGGTTAGACTATATAATTTGGGTACATTCGAGTGCCGTGTAGGTTTATCCTCATTTAAGCTGCCTGGGCTGCTCATTAGGCAATATATTTTTTCTAGAGGGCAGGCAGAGTGCTTCATTGTCGGTCCGGAATTGCCAAACTTGAGGGCTTCGGGGCCAGGAGAGTGAGGACGGAAGTCTGAGAACACAAGCTAGACTTCGGATTCAGGGTGAGGGCACGGCAGGTACCCCCTGCAGATCTGAACCAATATCTCATGCATCTGAAGTCAGGGCGAGGATCCGACGTTGGCTCAGGTTGGAGTTTCTGTGCATGACGGCCCCTTCATGAAGGGAGCGGAATCTCGAGGCCATGGAGGTTTTCCACGTTGGGAGATGTGGGATGCCCCCTTCAAGGATTCCTTCTGCGGGACAATTGAGACCTGTTGGACAGCTCCAGGACATCCCATATGGAATGACTCCAGAGCACCGTTCCAGGATGGATGCCTGGGAAGTCCGCCTCGCCTTCCAATTGTCTCCGAGCAACAAGACAGTTTAGGTCTAATGGATCTGCGGAGCAACCGGGGTGGCTGAGTTGAAATGCACTTTCCAGAGGATGGGTCCTAACGTGTGTTTGTGTCCATGCGGCCTTGGAATGGGGAGGTGGCACCGGGACCCTGAAGTATTCTCCTAAGCTTTGGCTTAGCTACCATGCACAAGTTTCCTTGTGGAGACGAGATTTGTTCTGATGGGTGCCTCAGGAAATCCCCTCTGCTGGTATTGGAATCCAGGCTTTTGAGGAGACATGCCTGTAAACCAAAGCAATGGATTCGATAATGGCCTCGGGTCCTGTCTGGTTCAATCTCCTTGGTATGAGTGGAGGTAGAAGAGTGGAGGTAGATGCTCAGCCGGTATCAACCGCCCATTTTTCGTCCCAGGCGACCTACACTATTGGGATGGCCTCGGGGACTTTGGAGGGTTCTCCTAATTTGTACGATTTTTGACAATGGAATGGGCAGAATTCCCATGGATTGGGTGGGGGCAGTCCTAATGTGTGGCTCCAGGGGCCCCAGCCTGGAGGGAGTGTGGCCCAGGACTTTGAGGACAGAAGACTGAAAACACAAACTCAGCTTAAGTTTGGGGACGTAGGTATGGCACGCCGATCTACAAACCATGAGAAGAACTCTTCAGGATATGAAGAATGAGCGAGTCTGAGGCGCTTGCTCAGGCTTTTGTCTCTGAATTTTGTTTGTGCGATGGCCGTGGAATGTTGGGGAGGTCTCATGGGCCAGGGACGAATCTTCCTCTCTGTGGATTTGGCCCGATCCCAATTGGTTTTCGTCAATCTGTGGGATGGGAGGACTCCTTTCAGGTTTGTTACCTCAGGTGTCCCACCAAAAGAGGAATTCCAAAGCAGAGCCCTGGGGAAGAGTGAAGGGACAACACAAACTATGGTTAAAAATTGGGGCCTAGGGGCATGGCAAGCCCAATATGCTGTCTCTTCATATAGGCCCTGAGAGGCCTTACCTGAGGACTGGGCTCAGGCTGAGGGTCACAATGTGTGTTTGTGACCAATGTGGCCTGCAAGCATGGGCTGGGCCTCATGGGCCACGCTTGTTTCAACTACACTGAACGTTGGACAACATGCCAACCACAAGGTTTCTTGCCATGGGGAAAGAGTTCTGATTTCAGCATCATTTTCAAACCTGGGCAGTGGTTGGAGATAAGGTCTAGGTTCTGGAGCCTGAAAACCGCAGTTGGGAAGAGATGACGACCTAAGGCCATGGCGGGTCCGATGTGCTCAGTGTGCGGCCAGCTGTCTGGGTGGGACCAGGAGGTCCAGGCTCAGGCTGGGTCAGAAGGGGAAATAGTGCCCAGGTCAGCCTATATGTTTGGGGTACAGCCGAATGGCGTGCAGGTTGATCCTCATTTGGGGATTCGGGGTAGCCCTGAGGGCAATATTTTACTTCTGTAGGGCAGGCAGATTGCGGCTTTGTAGTTCTGGATTGCCAAACTGGAGGGCCTGTGGGCCAGTAGTCTGAGGACGGAGTCTGAGAACCCAAGCTAGGCCTAGGTTTCTGGGTGAGGATATGGCAGGCACAATCTACAGACCTCAATAGAGATCTCGTGCATCTGAAGTCAGGGCAAGGATCAGACGATCGCTCAGGTTGGACTTTCTGCCCTGATGGCCCTTTCTTGAAGGGGGTTGGATCACGAGGACATGGGGGTTTTCCCACGATGGGAGTTGTGAGAAGCTCCAAACTGCAAAGATTCTTCTGCAGGACAATTGAGACCTGTTGGTTGGCTCCAGGCCAACGATTCCGAGCAGGGATCTAAGGATGGATGGCTGGGTAGACCACCTCGCATTCCAATTGTCTCCAAGCAACAAGACAAGTTAGATCTGCTGGATGTGGGGGGCAACCGAGGAGGCTGAGTTGAAATGGACTCTCCTGGGGATGTGTCCTAATATGTTTTTGTGTCTATGGAGACCTTGGAATGAAGCGGTGGCCCTGGAGCCCTGAAGGGTTCTCCTAAACAGAGGCTTTGACACAGCTCCAACGTGCATGTTTCCCATGTGTATATGAGATTTGTTCTGATGGGTGAGTCAAGAAACAGCCATATGCTGGTATTGAAATCCAGGCCTCTGAGGAGAGATGCCTGGAAACCAAAGCAATGGATCCGATTAGTGCCTAGGGGCCTGTTCGTTCCTTTTTACCTCTGGGGACATCAGTCTACGGGTCTGAGTGCAGGTAAGTGCTCAGATGGGCTCAGATTGCCCCTGTTTGTCCTGGGAAGCCACAACTCTTGGGATGGCCTCAGGGACTTTGGAGTTTATCCTACTAGTAGGGTTGTGGCCATTGGAATGGGCACATACAATTCCCTTGGAGAGAGCAAGTACAGTCCTCAGGTTTGGCTCCAGGGCCCTGAGCCTGTACGGTGTGTAGGCCAGAGCTGTTTGGACAGTTGTCTGAAAACACAAACTCGGCTTATGTTTTGGGTCATAGGTATGGCAGGACTGATCTACATAGCATGAGGAGAACACTTCGGGATATGAAAAAAGGGCGAGTGTGAGGCTCTTGCTCAAGTTTTTGTCTCTGGATATCGTGTCACTCATGGTCGTGAAATTGCCGGGTGACATCATGGGAAATGGACGAGTCTTACTCTCTGGGGGTTCGGTCCCGTCCAAAGAGTTTGGGGTCATTCTGGGGATGGAAGAAGTCCGTTTTTTTGTTGTTGTTGTCGATTTGTTTCATTTTGTTTTTCAACCTCAGATGTCCCACCAAATGAGGGATTCCAGAGTAGAGCCCTGGGGTGGGGCGACTGGACAACCAGAAATCTGGTTAAAAATTGGGGACTAGGGACATGTCAAGCCCATTATGACATCTAATGGTCCAGCCACTGAGAGGACTTACTAGAGGACAGGACTCACGCTGAGGTCACAATGCGTGTTTATGCTCTCGTCGCACTCAAGAATGGGCGGGGCCTCAGGGTGAATGCTGGTTTCTCCTACACTGAAGGTTGGACAACATGCCAACCACAAGGTTTCTTGCCATGGGTCAGGAAGAGTTCTGATTTCTGCATCACAGTCACCCGTGGGCAGTGATTGGAGATAAGGTCTAGGTTCTGAAGCCTGAAAACTGAGGTAGGGAAGAGATGATGACCTAAGGCCATGGCGGGTCTGATATGCTCAGCGTGCGGTCAGCTGTCTGGGTGTTGGTCAGCAGGTCCGGGCTCAGGTTGTGTCAGACAGTGCATTAGTGCCCAGGTTAGACTATATAATTTGGGTACATTCGAGTGCCGTGTAGGTTTATCCTCATTTAAGCTGCCTGGGCTGCTCATTAGGCAATATATTTTTTCTAGAGGGCAGGCAGAGTGCTTCATTGTCGGTCCAGAATTGCCAAACTTGAGGGCTTCGGGGCCAGGAGAGTGAGGACGGAAGTCTGAGAACACAAGCTAGACTTCGGATTCAGGGTGAGGGCACGGCAGGTACCCCCTGCAGATCTGAACCAATATCTCATGCATCTGAAGTCAGGGCGAGGATCCGACGTTGGCTCAGGTTGGAGTTTCTGTGCATGACGGCCCCTTCATGAAGGGAGCGGAATCTCGAGGCCATGGAGGTTTTCCACGTTGGGAGATGTGGGATGCCCCCTTCAAGGATTCCTTCTGCGGGACAATTGAGACCTGTTGGACAGCTCCAGGACATCCCATATGGAATGACTCCAGAGCACCGTTCCAGGATGGATGCCTGGGAAGTCCGCCTCGCCTTCCAATTGTCTCCGAGCAACAAGACAGTTTAGATCTAATGGATCTGCGGAGCAACCGGGGTGGCTGAGTTGAAATGCACTTTCCAGAGGATGGGTCCTAACGTGTGTTTGTGTCCATGAGGGCCTTGGAATGGGGAGGTGGCACCGGGACCCTGAAGTATTCTCCTAAGCTTTGGCTTAGCTACCATGCACAAGTTTCCTTGTGGAGACGAGATTTGTTCTGATGGGTGCCTCAGGAAATCCCCTCTGCTGGTATTGGAATCCAGGCTTTTGAGGAGACATGCCTGTAAACCAAAGCAATGGATTCGATAATGGCCTCGGGTCCTGTCTGGTTCAATCTCCTTGGTATGAGTGGAGGTAGAAGAGTGGAGGTAGATGCTCAGCCGGTATCAACCGCCCATATTTCGTCCCGGGCGACCTACACTATTGGGATGGCCTCGGGGACTTTGGAGGGTTCTCCTAATTTGTACGATTTTTGACAATGGAATGGGCAGAATTCCCATGGATTGGGTGGGGGCAGTCCTAATGTGTGGCTCCAGGGGCCCCAGCCTGGAGGGAGTGTGGCCCAGGACTTTGAGGACAGAAGACTGAAAACACAAACTCAGCTTAAGTTTGGGGACGTAGGTATGGCACGCCCGATCTACAAACCATGAGAAGAACTCTTCAGGATATGAAGAATGAGCGAGTCTGAGGCGCTTGCTCAGGCTTTTGTCTCTGACTTTTGTTTCAACGATGGCCGTGGAATGTTGGGGAGGTCTCATGGGCCAGGGACGAATCTTCCTCTCTGTGGATTTGGCACGATCCCAATTGGTTTTCGTCAATCTGTGGGATGGGAGGACTCCTTTCACGTTTGTTACCTCAGGTGTCCCACCAAAAGAGGAATTCCAAAGCAGAGCCCTGGGGAAGAGTGAAGGGACAACACAAACTATGGTTAAAAATTGGGGCCTAGGGGCATGGCAAGCCCAATATGCTGTCTCTTCACATAGGCCCTGAGAGGCCTTACCTGAGGACTGGGCTCAGGCTGAGGGTCACAATGTGTGTTTGTGACCAATGTGGCCTGCAAGCATGGGCTGGGCCTCATGGGCCACGCTTGTTTCAATTACACTAAACTTTGGACAACATGCCAACCACAAGGTTTCTTGCCATGGGGAAAGAGTTCTGATTTCAGCATCATTTTCAACCCTGGGCAGTGGTTGGAGATAAGGTCTAGGTTCTGGAGCCTGAAAACCGCAGTTGGGAAGAGATGACGACCTAAAGCCATGGCGGGTCCGATGTGCTCAGTGTGCGGCCAGCTCTCTGGGTGGGACCAGGAGGTCCAGGCTCAGGCTGGGTCAGAAGGGGAAATAGTGCCCAGGTCAGCCTATATGTTTGGGGTACAGCCGAATGTCGTGCAGGTTGATCCTCATTTGGGGATTCGGGGTAGCCCTGAGGGCAATATTTTACTTCTGTAGGGCAGGCAGATTGCGGCATTGTAGTTCTGGATTGCCAAACTGTAGGGCCTGTGGGCCAGTAGTCCGAGGACAGAGTCTGAGAACCCAAGCTAGGCCTAGGTTTCTGGGTGAGGATATGGCAGGCACAATCTACAGACCTCAATAGAGATCTCGTGCATCTGAAGTCAGGGCAAGGATCAGACGATCGCTCAGGTTTGACTTTCTGCCCTGATGGCCCTTTCTTGAAGGGGGTTGGATCACGAGGACATGGGGGTTTTCCCACGATGGGAGTTGTGAGAAGCTCCAAACTGCAAAGATTCTTCTGCAGGACAATTGAGACCTGTTGGTTGGCTCCAGGCCAACGATTCCGAGCAGGGTTCTAAGGATGGATGGCTGGGTAGCCCACCTCGCATTCCAATTGTCTCCAAGCAACAAGACAGGTTAGATCTGCTGGATGTGGGGGGCAACCGAGGAGGCTGAGTTGAAATGGACTCTCCTGTGGATGTGTCCTAATATGTTTTTGTGTCTATGGAGACCTTGGAATGAAGCGGTGGCCCTGGGGCCCTGAAGGGTTCTCCTAAACAGAGGCTTTGACACAGCTCCAACGTGCATGTTTCCCATGTGTAGATGAGATTTGTTCTGATGGGTGAGTCAAGAAACAGCCATATGCTGGTATTGAAATCCAGGCCTCTGAGGAGAGATGCCTGGAAACCAAAGCAATGGATCCGATTAGTGCCTAGGGGCCTGTTCGTTCCTTTTTACCTCTGGGGACATCAGTCTACGGGTCTGAGTGCAGGTAAGTGCTCAGATGTCTCAGATTGCCCCTGTTTGTCCTGGGAAGCCACAACTATTGGGATGGCCTCAGGGACTTTGGAGTTTATCCTACTAGTAGGGTTGTGGCCATTGGAATGGGCACATACAATTCCCTTGGAGAGAGCAAGTACAGTCCTCAGGTTTGGCTCCAGGGCCCTGAGCCTGTACGGTGTGTAGGCCAGAGCTGTTTGGACAGTTGTCTGAAAACACAAACTCGGCTTATGTTTTGGGTCATAGGTATGGCAGGACTGATCTACAGACCATGAGGAGAACACTTCGGGATATGAAAAAAGGGCGAGTGTGAGGCTCTTGCTCAAGTTTTTGTCTCTGGATATCGTGTCAATCATGGTCGTGAAATTGCCGGGTGACATCATGGGAACGGACGAGTTTTACTCTCTGGGGGTTCGGTCCCGTCCAAAGAGTTTGGGGTCATTCTGGGGATGGAAGAAGTCCGTTTTTTTGTTGTTGTCGATTTGTTTCATTTTGTTTTTCAACCTCAGATGTCCCACCAAATGAGGGATTCCAGAGTAGAGCCCTGGGGTGGGGCGACTGGACAACCAGAAATCTGGTTAAAAATTGGGGCCTACGGACATGTCAAGCCCATTATGACATCTAATGGTCCAGCCACTGAGAGGACTTACTAGAGGACAGGACTCACGCTGAGGTCACAATGCGTGTTGATGCTCTCGTCGCACTCAAGAATGGGCGGGGCCTCAGGGTGAATGCTGGTTTCTCCTACACTGAAGGTTGGACAACATGCCAACCACAAGGTTTCTTGCCATGGGTCAGGAAGAGTTCTGATTTCTGCATCACAGTCACCCGTGGGCAGTGATTGGAGATAAGGTCTAGGTTCTGAAGCCTGAAAACTGAGGTAGGGAAGAGATGATGACCTGAGGCAATGGCGGGTCTGATGTGCTCAGCGTGCGGTCAGCTGTCTGGGTGTTGGTCAGCAGGTCCGGGCTCAGGTTGTGTCAGACAGTGCATTAGTGCCCAGGTTAGACTATATAATTTGGGTACATTCGAGTGCCGTGTAGGTGTATCCTCATTTAAGCTGCCTGGGCTGCTCATTAGGCAGTATATTTTTTCTAGAGGGCAGGCAGAGTGCTTCATTGTCGGTCCGGAATTGCCAAACTTGAGGGCTTCGGGGCCAGGAGAGTGAGGACGGAAATCTGAGAACACAAGCTAGACTTCGGATTCAGGGTGAGGGCACGGCAGGTACCCCCTGCAGATCTGAACCAATATCTCATGCATCTGAAGTCAGGGCGAGGATCCGACATTGGCTCAGGTTGGAGTTTCTGTGCATGACGGCCCCTTCATGAAGGGAGCGGAATCTCGAGGCCATGGAGGTTTTCCACGTTGGGAGATGTGGGATGCCCCCTTCAAGGATTCCTTCTGCGGGACAATTGAGACCTGTTGGACAGCTCCAGGACATCCCATATGGAATGACTCCAGAGCACCGTTCCAGGATGGATGCCTGGGAAGTCCGCCTCGCCTTCCAATTGTCTCCTAGCAACAGGACAGTTTAGATCTAATGGATCTGCGGGAGCAACCGGGGTGGCTGAGTTGAAATGCACTTTCCAGAGGATGGGTCCTAACGTGTGTTTGTGTCCATGAGGGCCTTGGAATGGGGAGGTGGCACCGGGACCCTGAAGTATTCTCCTAAGCTTTGGCTTAGCTACCATGCACAAGTTTCCTTGTGGAGACGAGATTTGTTCTGATGAGTGCCTCAGGAAATCCCCTCTGCTGGTATTGGAATCCAGGCTTTTGAGGAGACATGCCTGTAAACCAAAGCAATGGATTCGATAATGGCCTCGGGTCCTGTCTGGTTCAATCTCCTTGGTATGAGTGGAGGTAGAAGAGTGGAGGTAGATGATCAGCCGGTATCAACCGCCCATTTTTTGTCCCGGACGACCTACACTATTGGGATGGCCTCGGGGACTTTGGAGGGTTCTCCTAATTTGTACGATTTTTGACAATGGAATGGGCAGAATTCCCATGGATTGGGTGGGGGCAGTCCTAATGTGTGGCTCCAGGGGCCCCAGCCTGGAGGGAGTGTGGCCCAGGACTTTGAGGACAGAAGACTGAAAACACAAACTCAGCTTAAGTTTGGGGACGTAGGTATGGCACGCCCGATCTACAAACCCTGAGAAGAACTCTTCAGGATATGAAGAATGAGCGAGTCTGAGGCGCTTGCTCAGGCTTTTGTCTCTGACTTTTGTTTCAACGATGGCCGTGGAATGTTGGGGAGGTCTCATGGGCCAGGGACGAATCTTCCTCTCTGTGGATTTGGCCCGATCCCAATTGGTTTTCGTCAATCTGTGGGATGGGAGGACTCCTTTCAGGTTTGTTACCTCAGGTGTCCCGCCAAAAGAGGAATTCCAAAGCAGAGCCCTAGGGAAGAGTGAAGGGACAACCCGAACTATGGTTAAAAATTGGGGCCTAGGGGCATGGCAAGCCCAATATGCTGTCTCTTCATATAGGCCCTGAGAGGCCTTACCTGAGGACTGGGCTCAGGCTGAGGGTCACGATGTGTGTTTGTGACCAATGTGGCCTGCAAGAATGGGCTGGGCCTCATGGGCCACGCTTGTTTCAACTACACTGAACGTTGGACAACATGCCAACCACAAGGTTTCTTGCCATGGGGAAAGTGTTCTGATTTCAGCATCATTTTC